>NC_090733.1:12848600-12866100 GCF_036898095.1 Palaemon carinicauda | reverse complement strand
TATATATATATATATATATATATATATATATATATATATATACGTTTATAATTATATATATATGTATATATATATACGTTTATAATTATATATATACACACACACACACGCATATATATATATATATATATATATATATATATATATATATATATATATATAATGTTATACACTTACACTCTAGTATTTGAATGTCGTAAGTTGACCTAACATTGCTTCAAAAGCTTTGTTACGCTCCTCAGAGAGAGAGAGAGAGAGAGAGAGAGAGAGAGAGAGAGGAGAGAGAGAGAGAGAGAGAGAGAGAGAGAGAGTTATATATTCTAAGAACACATAGTCATGCAAAGCCTTTGTTTTGTAATGAGACAAGTGCCTGCCTATCACTCCACTTCTATGTTTAAGGACAAATTATTATGGACGATGAATCTACTCACCCTTAAATTAGTTGCTTTTTTTTTTTTTTTTTTTTTTTTTTTTTGTATATCCAAATGATTGATATTTAAACAAGGGTATTTTTTCTTTAAAGATTTAAAGGCTGTTCATAAATAGCCCCTAACTAACAGGATAATGCACTAGACACTGACCATGTGTACATAATTATGATCATCCCCTAGGCACCCATTGTATCCAAGCTAGCACCAGCGAGGCTCAGGAATTGGCTGCTGATTACTCATTAGGTATTCTATAGAATCCCTCAAATCACCATTCTTACCTCATGAGGAATATGTAAACTTTATATAAGCACGAGCGTATGCAAGTTCGAATAATTGCAAGATACAGTAAAGTGAACTTCCTCGATCTCTGAGGAAAATCTAAAAACATAAGAGTGGGATATTTTTCTTGCTTGATGGCATTTAATTTCATCCCAAAGGCTACGTTGCTGTGTGACTTTTTTCTGATTATTACTTGACTTCAGGACATAAAGCAATGTTTTTCTTGTTTTTACTGTCATGTAACTTCAGGAGCTGGACAGCTAATTATCCTAATAAACAAGGGACTAATAAACGAAATTTCCTTTCATAAATTGAAGGGAAGGAAATGATAGTTTTAACTGCAATAATGTCCAGAAAAAGTAATTCTATTTTTTGCAGTTTTCATGTACACGCAATGGTTTATGTTAAAAGCGACCGATGAACTTTCATTATAAGTAATAGAATGAAAATTATTAAAAACTTATGGGAATCAGATTAAAAAGAAGAATTAATAAACAGGTGACAAATGGGAAATGGAGAGGAAATTAAAAATAGATTTCCCTAGTTTGGAAATGTATCCCAATACACTATCTATGTGGATATTTTGCAATATCACTTTCGTGTTACTAAGAAAAGATCAGTCTTCATCGATTCCAAACAGAACACAGAGGCTTTAATTTCTGCTGAAGGAGTTATCATTTGTCAAAGGAGTATTGCATCCATACCATTTGATTTTGACTGACTTCATACTCATTCTCGACTGTATTATGATATACATTACTTCTTTTGTAAACGTGTAATGAATAAACACTTGCGATTACAATCAGATTTATGAGTGAATCTTCATTATTTCTCCTCTCTCTCTCTCTCTCTCTCTCTCTCTCTCTCTCTCTCTCTCTCTCTCTCTCTCTCTCTCCTCTCTCTCTTACTAATCGTAGTATTGATGTCTTTAATGCTGCCGCCAATGCCTTCCATTTCCAAGCGCTGACCTACCAAGTGGCCATGAGACTAAACACTCTTCTGATTCCCTATAAAGATATTTACTAAGAAGGTCCTTCTCCTCCAATCGTGGGCACATGTAACTACAGAAGGATGGTATAGCGAAGGGCTCCTTTCTCAGTGTCCTTTTAGACAACTTTTACATAGGTGTAGACGAGAAGCACGTGTTTGCACATATATAACTTACCATGATATATACGTTCATTACATAGATAACACCATTGTGAAAGACCCTACTACCAATTGTATTGATGAACCTTGTATAACCTTTAAGGAATGCAGTTCTCTTAGATTTATGTTGAAACATCAGAACAACGGCTACCTTCTCTTCCTGAGTGCACTGGTCTTGACTGCTGAATGGGGTTTGACACCACCATCTACATTAAGTCCACGCACATAGCTCTTTGCTCGAATGGCACAAAGTCTCCACCATCCAAGCTTACATTCATCGGGCCGTCTACCATTGTTCTTCTTGGACGGAATCTCACAAAGAGTTGGATATGATTATCTAAGTCCTCAGGAACAACAATTACTGCAACATCCAGGTCAGAGAGAGGTCAAATGTGCAATACATATATGGTACGAGACTGCACCCATCGGCGAAAGCATGATCTCTAAAGTGAACTTGTAGCCTACTACAGAGGTCTGATGCAAAGCCAGTACCAACAAGATGAGAAATCCTCGAAGAATATTGTCAAGAACCAAGTTATTCGCGTACAAGAGGACTATGACATCAACTTTATCAATGACTACCAGACTATGAAAACAAGATCCATTATAATGACAAAAAAATTCGACCCCTCATGTGCAGGACTATGTGAAGAGGTCCAATATCTTTATTCCTACCAATGCTCAGAAAAAGGAATGACAATGGAATGACAATGATGAGCTTTTCTAAAAGATTGTCCTATCACGTCCAACAGGAAGACAACAAGATGCACCCACTCCTCATGCATAACAAGAATGTGGTAGGAGAGGATATCATAAGGAATAGTAGGACCATCAGCAGTGGCCAGAATGTGAGAGGCTAAAGATCTGTAAGACCCTGCCCATCCAGCAAGAAAGACCAAACCTGACCTTGATCCATGAGAGGCTCCTCCTCCTATCCTGGCATAGGTACTCCTTCTATAGATATGGAAACCGCAACGGTGATAACGGTGATCAGTGGCCTGGCAGATTGCCTACCAGTGAGACTCTCCCAGTCAGCACCTTAGTCAATTTCCAAACAGTCTGGACTCCCTAAACCTGAGCTCTGAATGGTCAGACAGCTTGTTATAAATTAACCACCTCTCAGGCAGCAGTTAGGCAAATCAGCATGCAGCACTAGGAGCACCAGCTGGACCTACCCAAACCAGACTCCTCCCAACTTCAACGACTGAGAGCTTAGTAGCAACTTGACTGTGATGGAACCTCTCCTGGCAAACGCCCTAGTCACTGGATGAACGTCTCCATCCTAGTCAAAATACAAATTAGGAACATGAAGACGAATATGCGAAAGGTGTCTGTACACTACATGGTTAGCCAATCAAGGTGTATAAAGAGATCCTGCTCCAAACAATTCATCCAGAATTAGCCGAACGATGATTGGACACACGTAGCACCTGCTCGTAACGCGTAGCAGCAAAACTTTATTTGTGCCAATTTTGACAAGTCAAATCTTAATAAAGTTATATATGTTGTTCTTATTTATTCATCCATCCCCATTAATGATAAATATAGCACAATCATTGACAGAGGGTGGTAATGAAGAAAAAAGAAACATACAAATAATAGCAAGCCTCAATTATGACAAATGCTATTGAGGCAGCGGTCATCGTTATTAATAACAATAATGATAATGATTATTATAAATATCTCCAATATACATTAAAGAGTAAGGTTTTGGATATATATATATATATATATATATATATATATATATATACATATATATATATATATATATATATATATATATATATATATGTATATATATATATATATATATATATATATATATATATATATATATATATATATATATAAATTGATATATATATATATATATATATATATATATACATATACAGTATATGTATATATAAATATATATATATATATATATATATATATATATATATATATACATATACAGTATATGTATATATAAATATATATATATATATATATATATATATATATATATATATATATATATATATATATATATGTATATATATATATATATATATATATATGTATATATATATTTATATATATATATGTATATATATATATATATATATATATATATATATATACGTATATATGTGTATATATATATATATATATATATATATATATATATATATATATATATATATATATATACATATATATATATATATATATATATATATATATATATATGTATGTATATATATAAATATATATATATATATATATATATATATATATATATATAAATATATGAATACATATATATATATATATATATATATATATATATATATATATATATATATATATATATATTTGAGTGTATATATATATATATATATATATATTTATATATATACATATATATATATATATATATATATATATATATATATATATATATATATATACATACATATATATATATGTGTATATGTATATATATACATATATATATATATATATATATATATATATATATATATATATATATATATATATATATATACATGTGTGTGTGTATGTGTGCTTGCATATCTGTCAGAAGATTCAACAATTATTTTTGAAGGGTCGCATACCCTAATAATAATAATAATAATAATAATAATAACAGAGGAGTTTCGTCCAACAGCCAGGTATTCAACCCAATTAAAGGGAAAGATGGTCAGGTACTCGGAGGTCGTCATCCAGCAACTGACCACCATAATGAGAGAAACCAACAGCCAGAGAATGGCGATACAGAAGCAAACCAGAGGAAGAAATGGACAAGAGAAGAAAAAAAGGAAATATGGAGATGCTACAGTATATCAAAAGCGACCCGACGGAGAGAGGGTATAGAAGAAGGTTGGGCAACAACTGGAATGAGAGGAATAACACCTCACAAACAGAGGAAAGGTTTGCAAACCAAGTAAGGAACATGAAGAAAAAGAATTGGCTCTTCCCAACAGAAAGAGAGGACCTGGAAAGGGAAATGACACACGACAACGAATTACAAGAAAAACTGCAAGATGATGCCACAGAAGAAAACAAGGATGATGAGATATCAAACAAAGATACACAAAGAAACACCGACGAAGTAACAAAGAGAACGGAAGGGGTACAAAAGATTACACAATGGATGAAGCCAGATAGAGAGAGAACAAAGATCCCATCCATGAAAGCCAGCAACATCAAGGAGAAAATGAGTGAGGCAAATGAAATAATGAGAATAATACATACCACTAGTATTAAGGAAACAAATAACTTGGAATATGCAGGAGCCGAATTAGTAGCAGAACTGATGTGGTACAAACACCTACACTACCAACACAACCAACCGAACAGACACCCAAACAGCAACCCCCTTCGAAAAAGCACCTAGAAAAGCAAATCATGGTGATGAGATCTGACTTGAGTAAGCTGAAAGAGATAGTAGAAAAAAAGGCTAAGAAGCAAGAAAACAAGAAAGGAACTCACCGAAAATGCAAAATACAAGAGAGCGGAATAAACAACACAATAGAATACGTAAAAGAGAGGATTAAGGCCAAAGCACACAAGATCCAATGGTATTATCAACAGGAATAAAGGATAAAAACAGAACAAACTATTCGGAACCAACCAGAAAAGACTATACAGCCAAGTAAAAGGGGAAGACAGACACCAAGAAATCTATGAAGACAAACCAAGTAATAGTGTGTGGGAAAACTTATGGAACAATCCGATATCACACAGCAGACATGCAACATGGCTCCAAGAAGTCAAGGAAGAAGAAACATTGAAAATAAAACAAATATTCACAGAGATCACGACAGATTCTCTTCGACATCAACTAAAGAAGAATCTAAACTGGAAACCTCAGGTCTCAATGAAGTCCATGGATACTGACTCAAAAAATTCAAGACCCTACATCCATGTGTAACAAAACAACTCCAGCATTATATCTCAAATCACCATGCACCAAAATGGATGAGAACAAGAAGAACATCCTTAGTACAAAAAGACAGAAGTAAGGTAAATATAGCCGGTAACTACAGGCTTATCACCTTCCTACCATTAATGTAGAAGTTACTAACAGGTATCATCAGTGAAAGATTTTACAACTACCAATAGGAGAAAAACACTATCCCGCTCCAACAGAAAGGCTGCAGAAGGAAGTGTAGGGGCACAAAAGACCAGCTCCTGATAGACAAAATGGAAATGACGAATAGTAGGAGAAGGAAAACCAACCTAAGCATGGCATAGATTAACTATAAGAAAGCCTTTGACATGATACCACACACATGGGTAATGGAATGCCTGAGATTATATGGTGCAGAGGAAAACACCATCAGCTTCCTCAAAAATACAATGCACAACATGAATACAGTTCTTAAAAGCTCTAGAATAAGTATAGCAGAGGTTAATATCAGGAGAGGGATCTTCCAGGGTGATTCACTGTCCCCACTACTCATCATAGTAGCCATGATTCCCATGACAAAAGTACTGCAGAAGATGGATGCTGGGTACCAAATCAAGAAAAGAGGTTAAGGAATTAACCATGTGATGTTCCTGGACGACATCAAGCTGTATGGTAAGAGCATCAAGGAAATAGATACCATAGTCTAGATTTTAAAGATTCTATCTGGGGATATCAGGATGGAGTTTGGAATAGAAAAATGTATCTTAGTCAACATACAAAATTGCAAAGTAACAAGGACTGAAGGGATAAAGCTACCAGTGGGACCATCATCCAACTGATAAATGAGATGGGATACAAATACCTGGGAATAATGGAAGAAGGGACAATAAAAGACCAAGAGATGAAACACATGATCAGGAAAGGATATATGCAGAGACTCAAGGTTATACTCAAATCAAAACTCAACACGGGAAATATGATAAAAGCCATAAACACATTTGCAGTACCCGTAATCAGATACAGTGCAGGAATTGTCGATTAGACGAAGGCAGAACTTCACAGCATAGACCAGAAAACTAGGAAACATATGACAATACACAAAGCACCACACCCAAGAGCAAATATGCACAGACTATACATAACACAAAGGGAAGGAGGGAGAGGACTACTAAGTATGGAGGACTGTGTTAACATCGAGAATAGAGCACAGTGGCAATATCTGAATACCAGTGAAGACGAGTGGCTCAAGATTGCATGGGAAGAAGGACTGATAAAAGTATATGAGGAACCATAAATATACAGAAACATGAGAATGAGAGACAGAACGGAAGACAAGCACCACAAATCAATTCACGGACGATACATGAGACAGACTATAGAAGTAGCCAACTGTGACAAGTGAGAATGGCTACTGAGGGGATAGCTCAATAATGAAACTGAAGGAATGATAACAGAGGCAAAAGATCAGACCCTAAGAACCAGATATGTTCAAAGAACGATAGGCAGAAATAACATCTCTCCCACATGTAGGAAGTGCAACACGAAAAATGAAACCATAAACCACATAGCAAGTTAATGTCCAGAACTTGCACAGAACCAGTACAAAAAGAGGCATGATTCGTTGGCAAAAGCCCTCCACTGGAGCCTGTGCAAGAAACATCAGTTAACTTGTAGTAATAAGTGGTACAAGCACCAACCTGAGGGAGTGATAGAACACGATCAGGCAAAGATCCTCTGGTACTATGGTATCAGAAAAGATAGGGTGATACACGCAAATAGAACAGACGTGACGTTGACTGACAATATCAAGAAGAAAGTATCATTCATTGATGTTACAGTACCATGGGACTCCAGAGTTGAAGAGAAAGAGCGGGAGAAAAATGGACAAGCATCAAGACCTGAAAATAGAAATAAGAAGGATATGGAATATGCCTGTGGAAATTGTACCAATAATCATAGGAGCACTAGACACGATCCAAAGATCCCTGAAAATGAATCGAGAAAAACTAGAGGCTGAAGTAGCTCCAGTTTCATGCAGAAGAGTGCGATCTTAGAAACGGTTCACATAATAAGAAAAGTGATGGACTCCTAAGGGGGCAGGATACATCCTGGAACCCTACACTATAAATACCACCCAGTTGAAAAAGACTATGATAGACAAAGAAAAAAAGAATTAAATAATAATAATAATAATAATAATAATAATAATAATAATAATAATAATAATAATAATAATAATAATAATAATAATAATAATAATCTAAGATCCGGATCCAAAACTGGAACATCTCCAGAAGGTGGTGAAAATTTTTGCAAAATCTCTTGAGTAGTTTTGACGTAATCCTGTCCACAGCACATAGATCAATGGATAAAAAATAAATAAACAGACTCGAATATATAACTTCCGTGGCAGAGGTAATAATAATAATAATAATAATAATAATAATAATAATAATAATACTAATAATAATAATAATAATAATAATAATAATAATAATAATAATAATAATGATAATATTATTATTATTATTATTATTATTATTATTATTATTATTATTATTATTATTATTATTATTATTATTATTATTATTACCTTTGCCAAAGAGGTTATATTTTCGAGTGTGTTTATTTATTTTTTTATTCATTTGTCTATGTGCTGTGGACAGGAATACGTCAAGACTACTTAAGGGATTTTGCCCAAATTTTCCCCACCTTTTGGAGATGTTCCGGTGCTGGATCCAGATTTCAGATTCAGATTGGTATTTTCCACAATTTTAAAAAATACATCAAAACAAATTCACGGATTTTGACAAAATTTCCAACACAGATAGATCTTAGACCACGGACGTGTCTAATAACATTAGAATATGATCTGGCACTGTATCCGGATTCAAGATCCGGATTTGCATTCTCACAATTTCAAAGACTGCGCCAAAAGAAATCAACACAATGTATTTTCACCAAATCTAAACAATTTTGAAAGTAACAGGAGTACAAATCATGATTCTGGATTAACATTGCTCGTTTTGCCATCTAATGTACAATTAATATATAAAAAGTTGGAGGTGATGTCTGTAGACTATAGTTAGATTTTGTATTAGGAATAGGAAACTGAAAATCCCAACAAGTCAAATCGATCATGTACCTATTATTATTATATGAGACAGAAAACTGTAAACATTACCGAGTGGTCACAATAATACTTACATTGTCCGTGCTAAGCACATGGATCAGTATGAAGTATTAATCAACAAACATTCGTAGTTGAAGAAGATAGGAATTCATAAAACCTTATTCAAGATGAAATTTGTGTTCATAGCATATAAAATAATAATGATTCTTTTAAATTTCCCGCAATATTGATTACAATGATCATAGCTTCATAGACAAAACCCGAATTATATGTATTTCATTCTCTCTCTCTCTCTCTCTCTCTCTCTCTCTCTCTCTCTCTCTCTCTCTCTCTCTCTCTCTCTCTCTCATTCATCATTACCCTGTAAATAAATGAATGACTGTTTTCCTTTCTACTTTAAAAATAATGAAGGTTTTGATCAAATATATTAGTAAGTCTTCCTGTAGCATATCCCTTTTATATATTTTTACCTTTTCAACTGGGCTATTTATAATTATCACAGAAGTAAACTGAAAACACAAATGCATCTTTTTTTCCGTGTATTTGAACATTTTTGTTTTGTTTTGTTATATTACGTGATTCTACCTCTGCAATCCCTACGTACATTGTTCTTCTTAGATTGTCTTCCAAAATGGCTGAAATAATGGCATGTAATTTCATATCATTACCAGAATCTTTAGACGATTATATCTTTGATGGATATGCAATTTTGTACTTTCAGGAATACAAACAATTGTGGGAGGCAGAACAAGAGATCAATTATCTGAACTAATTCTATTTGAGAATCCCTTCGTTACTGAAATGTCTGTGAATAAGTTCAGGGTTAGATGAAGAATTTACGAATATTAAGAATTTTGTTTAATAAAGCATTATCTTATAAATTCTGCTTTTTGTATACCACATATGTTTTGCCAAATCCCTTGTGGTATAAAATGTGATTATTTTCTTCTTCTGTAGATTAGTGATTTATAAAATGAATAGAGAAAAAACGTATATATGTATTATAAAACCCTTTTCATGATAATCCGAGAGCTATTATCTTCTTTCATTTGGTATCCCCCTGCTTACGTCCTTGTATAGCGATCTGCAGGGCTGTGGTTCGAGTTCTGCTCAAGCTCGATGGTTTTTTTGTAGCGTCTACAACTTCACCACCTTCATAAGCTAAGGATGAGTGTTTGTAGGAGCTTATTGGTCTACCTGCTGTGTCATCAGCAGCCAGTGTCCGGCCGTCCCTTGTCTTAGCTTGGATGGAGAGTGTCCTTGAGTGCTGATCATTTGTATATAAGGTCAGTCTCTAGGCCCTAGGGCATTATCCTGTTCCTGTTCCTCTGTCATTCTTGAGAATCTTTTAACCTTTATACCAAAAATAAAATATAAAACATATATTCGACATTGATTCTTTAGAATGGATGATTTTTATATTTCTTTTCAAAATGTACTTTTCAGAATAAAAAGCATCTTTCCAAGTCATCCTTTTTATCCAAACTGTTAAGTATACAAATGAATCTTTATTAATTTTATTTGTCAATAGTTACTAAATCCTAAGCTTAAAAAAAACAGAGGATTATTTTTAATGAGACGATAATTGCAAGATTATTAATATAACTTCCGCATCTTATAGGATTTATATAATCTCTTTTTTTCTGATATATCCTTTGAATATCAGCCCATATTTTATAGCCATTTTTTATGTCTTTGAATTATATTAGTTTTTGTAAAAAAAAGAGATATCATCCTTTTTATGTGATAAATCTCTAATATCATGATATGAAATGTTATGTAAAGTTTTTAAATTGTCCATATTGATACTTCGATATGCGCAAATGATTAAACGCACAACACTATCAATCAAGAAGGTTTGCCTTATCATCACATACGGCAATAGAGAAAATTTTGAAAAATGTGTTTAATTTTTGTCCATAATCATTGCAACATTAACTCTCTCTAAAGTTGTTGTCATCTTCTTATTATTAAAAACGTTTCCATTTCGAAGTAAATCATAATTTGTGTTCAGCCTTTAATGCAATTAAAGTTGTTCTGAAGTTTGTTCCATTCCAAAATCTTAGTGGAAAATAAAATAAATAGGCCACTTTTAAGTGATGACTTGAGAGCCCCAAAAACTTTGGGTAAGAGATTCCGTTCAACCAGTTTTATGGATACAAATATTCTCAGACTTTAAGAGAAACTATCTGAGATCTCAAAGGAAACCGAGAAGTCTCGAGTATCAAATTCTTTGAACTTTGTCAACAACAATAGTCAGAATTTTTTTTTTCAACAAGTGACTCTCCTTATGAGGCTTGAAGGAACAACTTATGATTCTATTGAGAGATGAAGAGTTCAATTATATTACCTATATTTTCCTCTGATATCGAATTTTAAAAGATGAAATGGGTTATTCGATATCCACATATGAAATCCTAACGACTTCCTTAAGAACCAGAAAGATGCGGTATGCAGTTTATACGATTGATAATTTAACATTTTTATTTTTCTGGATGAGTTATATTTTTTTTCATCCCTCTTTAATTGTTTTGGTCTTAATATTTTTTTTCCCCAGGACTGAGCTCCCCTACTTAAACTGATCACATATGCATGTAACGTTCTGCATTTCGAACTAAGATTGAAGTTTGGATTATAACATCAGCATTTATGATGAATGTCTAGCTTTACGAAATATGATTTTATTGAAGCATTCATAATGTCTACCACATTTTATTACTATTTTTTTTTTTTTTTTTTTTTTTTGGTAACAGAAGATTAACTCTGCTGCTAATCAAAGTATGTTCTCAAACTAGAGATAATTGATGAATACATCTAATGAAATTTCTCGAAGAATTAGTTATCTATTAATTAAAAGATGGATAAATGGCAGTCCAATTCAAATAAAGTTGATTAGGCATAGAGCGACAAAAAAAAACCGAAATTATAATTTAAAAGAATAGGGCTGTAGCACACACCATTACCTATTTGAAACGGAAGCATGATATGTTTCAGGCAGGAAATAGCATCAGTTGGACAAAGGACTTCCTACGAATTTGAGCTCTCTCTCTCTCTCTCTCTCTCTCTCTCTCTCTCTCTCTCTCTCTCTCTCTCTCTCTCTCTCTCTCTCTCTCTCTCACAAAATCGTGGAAGCGTAACACATATCTATAAAAGGTCTGATATGAATATTCCATCGATTTAGGGGAGTGGTTTCCAACCTGTAGTATGCGTACCACTAGTGGTACGCGAGGGCCTTCCAGGTGGTACGTGAACACTTTCGGGGTCATGAACGTGGAGAGCAAACGCTACGGAATGTTCGAACTCCTGACTACCCTTGAGAGGGACCCCACTGACGAATTTGCCAAAGATATCATCCATCACCTCTCACTGCTCAAGACTGAATTGAAGCATTACTTCCCGGATGTGATATGTTGTCACCAATCCGTTTTCCGTTGATCTAGCCGATCTGCCTGTTGGGACCGGGGAACAAGAGGAACTCATAGATATCCAGGCTAACAAGACAGCAAAGATGAAGCACAAAGAATGCTCTCCTTTAAACTTCTGGGGGAGCATGGCCTCCTCGTACCCGACGCTAGCCCGTCACGCTGTTCCCCAGCTACTGATTTTCCCCTCGACGTGGGAGTGCGAGCAGGGGTTCTCAGCCTTCATGGCCATCAAGTCAAAGAGCCGGAACCGTCTTGCTGCGCCCGGGCATGATTTCCGATGTGCTGTGAGCAAAGTCATGCCCCGCATTGACCAGCTGGTGAAGAAGAAGCATATACAGCCCTCGCATTGAGTTGTTATTTTCTTTGTTAATTTGCGTGTTCTATTTTTACAATTATAGAAATAAAGTGGTATCGGATCGAATTTAGTTTTTCTGGAACCAGGTGGTACGCGGCGATTGTACGGGACCTCCAAGTGGTACTCGATCGCAAAAAGGTTGGGAATCACTGATTTAGAGTATCAATGGGATGATATTTTTAGTTTTGTTTTTCGCTTTATAATAAAAGCACTAAACTGAGTACTTATGTTATAACTGCTACCGTAAATCAAACTAAAAATACCGATTTAAACATTTCCCATAACGTTCCATTATGACTAACAAAAGTGTCGTTCAGAGACTCCGACTCCATCCCAGACTACAGCGTCAGCCAGTCACCCATTGATATACTACCGCTGGGGAGTTATTGGGTCTTTGACTGACTAGACCTTCTCTCTGGTTACGGTTCATTTCCTTCTGCCTACACATACACCGAATATTCTAGCCTATTCTTTACATATTCTCCTCTGTCCTCATACACCTGACAACACTGAGATTACAAAACCATCTTCCTCGCTCGAGGGGTTAACTACTGCATTGTAATTGTTCAGTGGCTGATTTCCTCTTGGTAAGGGTAGAAGAGACTCTTTAGCTATGGTAAGCAGCTCTTCTAGGAGAGGGACACTCCAAAATCAAACCATTGTTCTCTGGTCTAGAAAAGTGCCATAGTGTGTGTACCATGGTCTTCCACTATCTTGGGGTAGAGTTCTCTTGCTTGGGAGTACACTCTGGTATAATGTTCTATCTTCTTTCTTTTCTTCTTGTTTTGTTAAATTTCTTATAGTTTATATATCAAATGTTTATTCTAATGTTGTTACTGTTCTGAAAATGGGTTATCTTAATCTTTAATTACTTTTCTTGTCGTTTCCTTATTTCCTTTCCTCACTGGACTATTGTCCCGGTTAGAGCCCTTGTTCTCATAACACTCTGCTTTTTCAGCCAGAGTTGTAGCTTAGCAAGTAATAATAATAATAATAATAATAATAATAATAATAATAATAATAATAATAATAATAATAATAATAATAATAATAATAATATCAGAAGTAACTTCACTTCAAAATTGTTCAGCTTGTTTATCCGTCAACCTTACTTAGGGGAATAATTTGTTGGTAATAAATATCATCCATAACCATGATAAAGAAGGGAAGAAGGACAAGCAGACAGAGGTATGTAGAAGCTTCCTCATGTTTCTTTTTTAATCATTGCACATTTTCTATGTATATCATTTTTCATTCATATTCCCGTTAAACTGAAGAGATAAATATATTAGGCTAAAGTTATTTTTAAAATAAACGATCATGCCATAAGCACAATATTGGCTTTATATAGAGTACAATAATCAATAGATGATTCTGATGTAATGTACTTGTACTGTTTGTATAAGGTTTTCGACTGAAAAATCTTAGGCTAGGAAGAAACAAGCATATGTGACTTAGCTTTCTCCACAAAACTTGAACTTTATATATAAATTCCTTTCTCATTATTCAACATAGTGTGTGTATTATGTGTTAGGTGATAACACAAAAACGAAACGAATCCAACTTACTTTATTTCAAAGTTACATAAGTTTATATACAACCAGTTCCAAGGAAGAAAAGAACAAAAATTCGAATGCAATGATGCAGAAAATACAGGATTCAGTGTGAGGATAGAGCAATAACAATTATATATAAAAAAACAGAAACACCGTTTTAGAGTACGAGCGTATGTGATGCACGTGCAGTACTTTGAATCCCCCTAAAAAAGACATACATGTGAAATAGGGCACTCTGGAGAGGGGCACTGCAGGAGGGACATCTTGCTGGAGATATGAAGGTTTAAGGCAGTCAATGGAGACCAAGTCTTCTTTGCCATGAACGTTCAATAAAAACGTCTTCATTGTCCGATAGATCACGGGGAAAGAACCCATGTAAGTGGGTGTTAGAGGTGGCTTGCTATTGTCCTTAGGTAGAAAAATGAGTGATGCCTATTAGCAATCTTTGGGTGTGTGTTACTTTCCTGCAATCTTTTAAGTCTGGCGCCATGAAGTCGGAGGAAATAGTTGAGGGAAAAAAAAATTGGCAGGGAATACCAACAGGTCGCTACAAACCATTTCAGCTTCCGACACATACAGAGTGACCTTGAGAGTGTTTCTTAGTTCCAGGGACCCCTTGGAAGCTGGGTAGACCAATTGGAGTCCTTACAGCGGGACATGAAAGCGGCTTTGAGGGTACCGTGAAAACGTTCAACCATTCAGTTGGCAGCAGGGTTGTATGCGGTTGTCTGATGTTGAGTGATTCCTGGGATATTTGCTAATGATGTCCACAATTGAGAGGGGAAAGTAATAGGCTCAAGCTAGAGTGAAAATTGCATGGCTTTTGGCCAAGATTTTGTTGTGGCAATTCATGCCATTTTGGGGCACGGACTGGGAGGCTCCTGCACTGTTCACTACTAGTTCAACCATCGTTCATGATGAGTCCAGGAAGAGTTCATGAATAGTTCACAAATGTGTGCCCATCAGTGTCCACAATGACACGAAATGGCATGGCAAGTTCACCCATAGTTTGCATATAGTTTGCGCATAGTTTATGCACTTCCCACATTGGCACAACGAGTTTGCGCAATTTGGACGGTGTTGTCCTGACTTGGGCATGCCATATAAAAAGGGGGCCTCCCCAATCTCTGATCATTTTTGTATTAGCTGTGGAAGAGACAACATGCTTAATCCCAGAGAGAGGGGAATGATCTCTCAGTGGTGTCTGACTCTGGCCTGCCGGCTTCTGGCCTTCTCTGCTTAGCCCTTCCTCGTGTCTGCTTTGTTTTAGGCATATTGTCTTTGTGATATAAGTTGTCTCTTTCCTGGTAATTTCTGGAGTGGTGGTCAGTGTCTAGGAAGCCTTTTATATACCCTACACCGACGCGAGCACCACTGTCGCGCAGTAGTTGTGAATTGCTCATGAACTGCTTGTACCATGTACAAACTGTTCATAAAGTGCGTAAATTAGTCGCGAAATGCTCGTGCCATCAATGCGTGAAGTACACATGACAGTGTCAGTGGGAAGGCAAAGCCACGCTGCAATGCGCGCCAATTCGTGAACATGCGGTGAACTACTTGTGGACTTGATGTGAGGTGTTCGTGAACTATTTGTGGTAGTTCGTGACAGTCGTTGCATGGTGCGCACTGCTATGTACTGGCACGCATCCTCCCGCATCGTCCTGACAAGGTCACGACGAGTTCACAAACATTGACATGAATATGGGCAAAGCACCATTTAGGTTGATGAAAGGTGCTCGTTTCTGAATCCATGTGTCAAGAAACTTTTGAGGTATGGCATGAAGTACAAGCTGATGATAAAATATCCGGATTCCACCTTGGACAGCTTTCTACTGAAGAAGGCCAATGGGTGGGGCGATCAGTTGACCCCCTGCTCGACTACTGCCCCAATAGTGACATCGTTGACATCGATGGAGAAAAGAGTATGTGGGACAGGTAAAGCAGAAGCAGCAGCAGTTGATAGGGCAGTCTTTGTATTGCAGAAGACTGCTGCTTGAAGGGGACCCCACTTCATGTCTTTCGGCTTGCCCTTGAGGGAGTCGTAGAGGCAAGAAAGAGCTGCAGTGATGGCTGACAGGAAATGGTAATAATGAACTGCTCGTGCCATCAATGCGTGAAATACACATGACCGTGTCAGTGGGACGGCACGGCCATGCTGCGATGCGTGCAAATTCGTGAACATATCGTGAACTACTCGTGAACTTGATGTGAGCTGTTCGTGAACTATTTATGGCAGTTTGGGACAGTCGAAGCATGGCGTGCAATACCGCACACTGGCACACATTCTCCCGCATGGTGGCAACGAGGTCAAGATGAGTTCACAAACAGACCGCGCATAGTTCACGACCTGGTCGCGAAATTTTGTCCTGACCAAAATTTTGAACATTTCAAAATTCTCATCATGACATTGCACGCAGTCACGACCGGTTTACGCACACTTCACGCCAGTTTACGACTAGTTTGCGCACTGGCATGACTTGAGTCGTGCAAATGCGTGCCACAGAATAGTGAAAGTGTCAGCCTAGCTTTAGTGATACCAAATCTCGCTATCTGTCCTGAGAGTAAGGCAGATGTACACGAGGTTCACGTTGCCGTTTCCATGAGAATGGCTTCAGACAAATGAGTGTAGCTGCCGTTGACGGTAAACAGGTAACGATGTCCTTGTGATGTGGGTAGGGGACCTGGAGCATCAACATGAATATGGGCAAATCACCGCTGAGGTTGATGAAAGGTACCCCTTCCTGAATCCATGTGTCAATGAACTTTTGAGGTTTATCATGAAGTACAGGCGGATGATAAAATAGCCTCATTCCACCTTAGACAGCTTTCTAGTGGAGAAGGCCAATGGGTGGAGCGAGCGGTTGACCACCTGCTACACTACTGCTCCAATAGTGGCGTCGCTGACGTCGATGGAGAGAAGGAGAGGAGTATATGGGGCGGGTAAAACAGGAACAGCAGCAGTAGATAGCTCAGTCTTTGCATTGCAGAAGACTGCTGCTTGAAGGGGACCCCACTTCATGTCTTTCGGCTTGCCCTTGAAGGAGTCGTAGAGGGAAGAAAGAGCGACAGTGATAGCGGGCAGGAAACGGAAATAATAGTTGCTCATACCCAAGATTTCTTGCATTGCTTTGACGGTTGAGGGCATGGGGAAGCTTTGAATGGCTGCTACCTTCTCAGGAGGAGGTGGACTACTTCAGGAGTGATACATTGCCCTAAGAACGATACTTCGTTGGCGCCTAAGGTACAC
>NC_090733.1:12838600-12843600 GCF_036898095.1 Palaemon carinicauda | reverse complement strand
TAAAAATGATATAAAAGATAAAATTTTACCGAGTAAAAAGTAGAATTATCTATGTAAGTGAATTAGATCTATGATGACACTTCTCATCTGTGGTGCTTCATCACCGAACACAAAACTCAAACTGATTATGCACATGAACAGAATGGTACTTGTTGTGGCACTTCAGCGGAGAGCAGCTCAACTTGTTCTTGCAGAATACTGTATAAAGCACTGTATACAGTATGCCCAAGTGTCCAACGTTCCCTTTTTGGGAAAATTGCAGTAAATCATGCCCATCACTATCAGGGCAATATTTAATATTATAATTGTAATATATTATCAAAGAAAAAGTACTCAGAGAATATACGGAGTATATAATTTTTCTACTTATAAAAAATAATCATTTCCAGGAGTCACTTTAAAAAAAATAGTAAAAAAGTATAATTAAAAAAAAACAAAAAAAAACGGTAAAACTTACTTAAAATAAAATCATGAGATTTGAAAAGAATTTAGCTGGGTATACAAATTGAAGTAAAGTTCCCAAAAATGGGAACGTTGGACTGTAAAAGATTGCGAAAATGGACTTCAGCTCGATGGAACAAGGCGAACACTTATCTGTTTGCGAAGGGTGGTAGTTTCATTGAGGCGGCTTGTGAAGAAGAGGCAGGTATGATGGTCGGCAGCTTCAATCGGTAGCACACATCAGTGAGGGGGCATGCAGAAAGGAGATGATACTCCGCTGGTCACCAAATGTAGGTATCGCCTGTTAAGTAATAACTGAAAGACGGGATGAAGGGGACTTACTTTTTTCTACGGAGCATGAGTTTACATACAACCTGTTCTAAGGAAGAATGACACATAAACTCAAACAAAATGATGCAAGAACATACAAACATAAGTAGGTTATCAGTGCAAGGGAAAAATAAAAGGTTGAGGGGGGGGGGGGGGGCAGAAATGCCGTTAGTGTACGAGCGTATGTGATACGAGTGCGATACTAAAGAATTGTTTTTCATATCTTAAAAATAGAAGACCCTTTTTTAGACCTTTTCTAGTCATTCACACTTCCTTTGAAGAAAAATTATAACAACAGTAATAACAACAATTTTAAGTAAAATATATTACGATATAAATATTATATAATTGGATATATCTTTTCCCAAATTGTTGTTATTACTGCTGTTTTCATTTTCCTTCCAAGGAAGTGTGAATGAATAGAAATGGTCTACAAAAGGGGCTTCCTTTTATGGTATGAAAAACAATTCTTTAGTATCGCGCGTGTATCACACACGCTCGGACTGTCATTAAAGATATTCACTGATTAAAATTATTTCACTCCTAAGGAAATATTCTTTCTATAATGAATACAGAATAGAGGGATATTAAGAAATGTAAAAACTCATAAAAAAAAACTCTTAATCCTGTAAATTTCGAGCAGATTGCATATATTTAACTCTGCTTTATAATATGAAGCAAATCACGCAAGCTAAATTTTCTTATCTTCAAACACAAAACTGGCAACAAAAGCATCGGAGGACACCCAAAAAAGACAGACAACAAGGTCCTAACTTCTAGAAAATGAAATCCTTTGAGGAACAGAAAAATGCTGAGTTATGAACACTTGTATGCAATTCATAAGAAATTTATTCACAGTGGGTTGCTTAAAGTGTTTTGCACCTGAAAGAAATGCAAATTTCATGTGGGAAGAACGAACTCATCTGCAAGGAAGGTATCTATTTTGCAAGCAGGCAAGGAATGAAGATAAGGTTAAGAATGTTGTTGGTTTAGCTTGGAAACACGTATTGTAAACAATAAATGCTGTTCATAAATCCCTGTTTTTTTTCTTTCTTTTTCATTAAATACTCTTTATGAGTGGAATATAGATATGATATCAATAAATAGCTGATTTAATTTGTAATGAACTTAAACATTTCCAATTTATTATCATTAATATTATTACTATTACTTACGAAGCTACAACCCTAGTCGGTAAAGCAGGAGCACAGGGGCTCCAACAGGGAAAATAGCCCAATAAGGAAAGGAAACAAGAAAAAAATGAATATTTTAAGAACAGTAACAACATAAAAATAAACATCTCCTACATGAACTATAAAAAAAACTTCAAATAAATAAGAGGAAGAAAAATAAGATAAAATAGTGTGTCCGAGTGTACCCTCAAGCAAAAAAACTAGCTCAAGAGAGTGGAACACCATGGTACAGAGGTTATGCCATTACCTAAGACTAGAAAACAATAGTTTGATTATGGAGTGTCCTCCAAAAAGAGCCGCTTACCATAGCTAAAGAGTCTTCTACCCTTACCAAGAGGAAAATAACCACTGAACAATTACAGTGTAGTAGTTAACACCTTGGGTGAAGAAGAGTTGTTTGGTAATCTCAATGTTGTCAGGTGAGTAAGGACAAAGGAAAATATGTAAAGAACGGACCAGGCTATTCGGTGTATGTGTAAGCAAAGGGAAAAGGAAACGTTACGAAAGAGAAGGATCCAATATAGTACTGTGGGGCCAGTCAAAGGACCGAATAACTCTCTACCGGTAGTATCTCAACGGGTGGGTGGCGCTCTGGCCAGCCTACTACTACCAAACCGGTGAAAATGTCTTTTTATAATAGAAATTCATATTTGCGTTAGGAAACATGATGAAGGAAGGTAATTCTGATACTCCCAATTTTTTTCTTACTTTTATTAACGAAAACTCACGATTATATCAAAATAAAAACTACTATTACATGTTTCTTCTTTACTTTAATAGAATATCTACTGTAGCAATACTAATAAAGCTATTAAGAGTATAGTGAATATAGTTCAAGGATGTTATCATCATTGCAAAGTCACTTATAGAAAGATAGGTCTATCATTATTTTTAAATTTTGAGGCTATGAATTCTATGGATTTTTTTGGTAAATCCATTCTTTATTATTTCTCATTTAGTTTCGAATGATCATGATTAGTGATAATGTTCAATGAAACTGCAAAGACAAAAAAAATAAGAGTTATGGATGAGCCTCCAGAGAGTGTTAATGAATATACGTACTCAGGACAGACTAAGTGTTTCCCCAGTAAACGAGATCAAAATTCAAAGAAGGATAAAGCATAGGATGGAGAACATCTGGTAAAGTAATGAAAAATAGGGAAAGTAAAACGCCATTTGCTCTAAAAAGAAAAGTATGTAACCTGATGGTTCTACCTGTATTAACCTATGCATCAGATACTAGGAACCTTACTAAAGCCTTAGAACATAAGCTAAATCTATTACAACTCAAAGAGCTATGAAAAGAATTATGATGGGAATAACACTAGGAGACAGAAAAAGAGCAGTTATAACAAACTAAAGTACATACTATTCTAACAATATGGAAGAGAAAGCCTTTACCAAGGGCAGTGCATAGAAGGACATTGAGAATAACATAATGGGTCTCTAAATATTGTAAAATAAAACAGGAGAAGTAAGAGAAGACGATTGATTGACGAACTAACAAAGTTTGCAGGTGTGGACTATCACAGAAAGACCACAAACAGACGTAAGTGGTAGGACATGTCTGAAGCCTTTGTTCAGCAGTAAATCAGTAACAGCTAATGATGATAATGGTGATGATGATGTTTATGATGATGAGAGTAAAAACCAAGATTCACTGGAAGTTCAAATTCAGAATTTGTGGGAGGTTAAGCCAGGATTTGAAGAATTTGTTGCTCTTTTTTGGGCAAAAGAGAGAGAGAGAGAGAGAGAGAGAGAGAGAGAGAGAGAGAGAGAGAGAGAGAGAGAGAGAGAGCAGTTGGCATTTATAAGACAGAACCTCATATCACTTTTTTCACCGATACTAAGAATTGCAATACTTTTTTATCCGGTGAATCATTTAGTAATATTCTGGGAAAATGTCACCGAATGATTGAGTTTTTAGCTTATGAAAGAACCTGGAGCGAATCTACTACTTTCATAAAATAAACAGTTCTCTCTCTCTCTCTATCTCTCTCTCTCTCTCTCTCTCTCTCTCTCTCTCTCTCTCTCTCTCTCTCTCTCTCTCTCTCTCTCTCTCTTCAGATATTACAATCTGTGCTCATCGTGACAACCTTTTACCAATCATTTAAGTATTAATTCCTGTAGAATTAGAAATTTATCATTCTCTCCATATTATTAAGGAGTATTTATAGTTTTACGTGATATTAATGATTATAAAATAAATCGAGAAGAAAAGTTTCCCGAAATTAAATTCCATGTTTTACCATTTTCTCTTTATTTTTTTTCTTTTAATTAAGAATATACATAGACTGATGAAGAATATCTCGAATTCAGTATGAGCAAGAAAAGAAGAATACGCAAAGGAAAAAAAATAGTGAGAGAATAGGTGCTCGGAAAACCTACTAAGAAATTAATATCACATGATGATTCAAGGAGACGATTCATGACCAGGTTCAGCAATCAAGAGATTTCAGATTAAAAAAAAAAAAAATAAAAAAAAAAAAAAAAAAAAAAATCAATTAAGATCTTGACGTTGGCTTTTTAATTGAATTCTTGTACTTCTAAAATAAGTGTTGATCTATTTCCGTATGCTTTAAGCTTGTCTTCATTATTGTCTATTGATAAGTATAAAAGTAAAACAATGAATACATGCTTTTGATGCGTCACCCATGAAAATTTTGGAATATTCAATTAAGGTATAATACAAAAAAGGAAAAGACAAATTTATATAATTTTGAACTTTTAATATAGATGCAAAAAATTATATCAATGTACAACGAATAAACAATGCAGCTGCCAAACATATGAGCAAACATACATGTGGATGTTTGTTTGAGAATAGTTCTTTCTTTGAAGGAATACTACCAATTTCATAAATGCATGGATAGAGAGAGAGAGAGAGAGAGAGAGAGAGAGAGAGAGAGAGAGAGAGAGAGAGAGAGGAATGGCAAGATATAGTTGCCTGTAGAATAGGGCATATTGATGAACTCCTATGGAAGTTAGAGGTGGTTTTCTTCCAATGTTATTTTTTGTATTTCTAATATGTGTGAC
>NC_090733.1:12824057-12838100 GCF_036898095.1 Palaemon carinicauda | reverse complement strand
TACGACAGTGAATGTGACTTTCCTTATTGCTGGGACGACCACTTTAAGAGATGGAAGATTTCCTGAGAGGAGGTGTGGGGTGGGGGCAGGTTTGAGGTTAGATATTTTCATCCCCATAACACTTTATAATTTCCTTTCAGATTTTTTTTTATAGAGTTCAGGCTCATTTATAACTAATAATAACTAATCTTATATTAATTGTTTATTAATTGTCATATAACTAATTAATTTCCTTTTTCCCTTCCCTTAATACGGTTATTTTACATTGGAATGTTAGGGTGGTAGTATCCTGCCTTTTTAAATAAAAATTAGCTTAGCTAATAATAATAATAATAATAATAATAATAATAATAATAATAATAATAATAATAATAATAATAATAATAACAATAATAATAACAATAATAATAATAATAATAATAATAATAATAATAAATCTATTTTTAGAACTCATAAAAATGGAGTATTAACTATATACATTTATTTTTAATATCATAAAATTAGGATTGCATTATAAAAATAAACATATTTCATAAACCGAAATAAAAGATTATTACATGAACTATTTATTCAAATCCGATATGTTCCCATGAAAGCAGGTATATAACTTAAATTTAATTTTAATTTCTGCTTAATTCAAACGATAGTTCATGTGATAGGTTAGGCTGAAATAAATTGCTTTCACCGATTCCTGTCATATTATTAAACGACTATTGAGGTTAACCAATTAGAAAAATAAAGCATTTAAACATAACACCACCATAAAGTACATCAACCAAAAGCTGCATACATATCAACAACAACAATAATAATAATAATAATAATAATAATAATAATAATAATAATAATAATAATAATAATAATAATAGAGAGCAAGGAAAATGCATTGAAAATTTTCAAACGGCATCACCAATGCTAGTTTTAAAAGGCCATCTTAACTGTCCCGCAGTTAAGGTGTTTCAAATAATCCTTTTCAAATTCTTTCTTGCGAATGAAAGGTTTAAAGGCACGGTATGTAGGTCAGTTGGCAGCCACCAAAATCTTCCAATACCAGACCGGACCTTAAATGCCGGCAGTGGTTTACCAAAACGGAGTTCTGTCATGAGTCCGATTACGATCCTTAGGATTTTCTTATCGCAAAGACTTATTCTTTATTGGGAAAACACGATTTCTTTAGTGAAAATTCATTTGGATACCATTTAAGTTTTTCCAATGATTTCCCTACAGCATTCAGACTCAGTTACCGTTATAGGATATTTTTCTTTGATATCTCTTTTGTTTAATATAAATCTTGTAACAAGATTTCCTGGCATCTTTTATATAGTCCCGATAAATTGAATATTGAAACTGTCATATTTCGATATCATTTTTTATCGTTATAAATCAGTGACCATTTGTTCTCAACCCCCATTAGACCTGCTATCTTACACACACACACACACACACACACACACACACACACACACACACACACACAAAAGTGGGACAGCCATTTAACCTACTAAAGCCAACCATGCACTCTGAGGACTGGTCTTATGGTTTCTCCTGCAGGACTGGATCGGTGCTGTCAAAGTCGTCAACAGTTTTAAATCAAAATAAATCAAAGTTCTAAAAGCGGGGTAAGGCAGAGTCAAATCCACATTCAACAATGTGTATTTCACTAAGAAAATTACATCTCTTTGAGCACACTCAAGTTACTTGAAAACTGGAAAATTATCAATTTCATTCATAAAAATAAGTGCTCTTCTAATACAATCTTGATTAGTGTTACATTATTCTTGGGCGAACAAACGGTCAAGGAACGAAGGTACAAATACATGAATTTACTTCAAAGTACCTCTCAGTTTTCTGTCTACTCTAAAACATTTAAGTATAAGTTCTCAGAATATTGGTCTTAGAATACAGCGTAGTTACGAGACCGGTATTACTATGTCTCGTGGCGACTCATACTCGACTGAGTGGCGGGCATGGCGCGTCGCTGGGCATGACACATAGCATCCTGGAAGACCCCATATATGGTCATAGAGAGGAATTGTTCGTTACTTCCAACCGGATCCATCCAGAAGGCCTTCGTCTCCTGGGCCGTTGCTCTCCCAAGGAATCTGCGAAAATAAGCAGGAGACAGAAAAAACCCTTCGTCTGCAGATTGGCATGGAGACAGAATCTTATCGCCAATAGAAGCTGAGACAGCATACACTCCCAAGGGAGCCAGCGGACTGAGGTCATTCACATGACCTCAAACAGAGGTACCAAACAAGGTGTACGAGACAAATCCCCCCCTAACAAGTTACAGTTACTCCTGGAACTGTGATAAATTAAAAAAAAAAAAATGTCCCGTCAACATTTACTTTAAATTTAAACCCCAACATTACTATTCAGCCGCAACTCGCTCTGAGTGTATAAAATCTCAACTTCACAGAAAAAAAGAAACTCAAACAGCAACAAACTACAAAATCTGAACAAAGTAAATTCACATATTTCATTGCAGTAGTTGTGCTTTCTAATATGAGTAAAATAGTAACTATAACACAAGACATATATAATGTGATGAAATGGAACCAAAAACAAACTAAAAAAATATTAGATATTCAAAAAGATTATATGCTCAAACAGATTATATACTCAAAACAAAAGAAAAAGAACAAAAATGGCAGTAAATAACTCTGAAAACCAATACAAATGAGTAAATATGAGTAAACAAATTACTGAAAATGATTACATAGATATAAAGCAAAAAAGAAATTATGGCAAGTAATTCTGAAAACAATGGATATCTTGATGACTCTAGGCAAGCAAGAACTAAGAACCAAAATATCTAAAGGTTACACATTAGCAACTGAAATCCAAAGATTTCCTTGAGTAAAACCAATCAGGGGAGGCGTTACGCGGTTCATTCTCACTCTCCGCACTGCATTCTGTAAGTAGAGACATGGTATAATAACAGTTGACAAAAAATCATAGTTCATAAAACCAAGCCATTCCCTATGGAAAAGAAATATATATATATATATATATATATATATATATATATATATATATATATATATATATATATATATATATATATATATATATGTCCACAGAGGCGTCATAAGTAAAAAGAGATACATATATAAAAATAAAAAAAAAAGTTAAAATTAAACATACAGGATGGCCATCACATACTAAAGAAAAAATCACCAAAAAGATTAGACGTAATATTCTCATATAGCTATATCACTCTAGCAAAGTGTTTACAAACTCAAAAGTACTAGTACATAAACACAGAACACACATTCCTGTGTATAAACACAGAACACATCTGTGTGCGCAATCAACCTACGGAGGAGACAAGCTGGGTTGTTGCGTGTTCAAACCGTGCTTGTGACAGTACGTCCATCCGGACACCTGTGGGCTCATTGGGACACATCCGAACCCCACCCAGAGTAGGAATGTTCCCTCGACCCTCGCCGGCGTGTGATACCTGGCGGGCGGTCCTCCTTGGAACTTGTGTTTCTACAGCCAAAATTTCCTCTACCGACCGAGGATCTGTCAGCATTACTGCTCTGACCCCCTCTGCCCTCCGCCAGTGGAGACAGGCAGGACCACATACTATTGGCCTACACCATATAACCAATCCACACAGGATGGCAAGAAACACATATACTAGCTAAATAAAAACATACGCTCAAAGTTCCATGTGACGTTTTTAAATCTACGAATTGTTCGTAAAGAGGGAGATGATCTAAGGACATGGTTCCAAGTCTAGTCAGATTAAGGGGAACTAATACATGAGACACATTCACACCTGGCAAAATGACAGAAGCATTCAACACAGAAGTGTCTTTGACTGTCACACGTTCACTCTTCATTCTCCTTTGGCCTGGTAGACGGTACTCGTCCTCTTGGACAGAACACCCGTCCTCATGTGTAAAAACAATGACTCCTGGGTTCAACACTTTAACCTCATTCCCCGAGTCACACATCACCTTGTACTTTAACAACCCAACGATGTCCTAAATTAACTATCTCCCTCTCAAAGTCAGCTTTTACCTCGAACTTACAACTATGCACAAAGCTAGTCTGTTCCAGGTGCACATAAAGCAAACAGACACGCGCGACAGGCGCGAAAAGTGCATACACAAGTTCACACAACACATGTGTTTTCCCTATCCTACACCCATCTAAATTAGGTAAAGCCACATCTCAAGTGTCCCTCTAAATTTGTTCCAGTATGTGTCCACATTGACTTTACCGAATCCTCAATTTTAACAGGTATCTCTACAGAAAAACAAAACTTGCCTTTTAACTTAGTAACACTCACGGATGACATTCGATAAAATTCAGCTAAAATTTTCACTACAGGGGGAAAAAACATTGGCACTATTTCATGAATTTTCTTAATTATCCCTAGGAACTCCCAGGGGGGGGGGGGTAAAATTTTGGATGTTATTTCACCCATGGTTGCCACTTGTTGAATTTGGTTGGCCACATTCTCTAAGTGAAGAGTTAGCTCACTAGCTACAAAAGCTAATTGTGCAGCGCTCTCTACATTAATCACGTCCCTTTGGATTTGTTCTAATCTCTCCTTGAAGTTATTAATCCTTTTCGCTGACATACTTAGTGCCTCCTGCCCTTTAGCTACAGTCATAAAAACTGTCTTTAATTTATCATCGAAGACACGGGTCTGAGATATTGCTTTATTTATTATGAGTGGTTAAGGCGGTCTCCAACTGATGGCGCTCCGACCAGGTAATTAACCCAGTCCAACCTCCAATCAATTCGCCAATCCAGTTAGCCTCACGTTTCTTTCTTTCTCCTTTTGAAAGCACGAAGTCTTTGAAGGTATCTAATGAGTTACTTAGGCCTACCTGACACTTGCGCGCATTTTTGCCACTCACTGGAACGCATTGATGCGTGCCAGTGCGTGCCACTTTGTGGCACGCACTGGTGTTTTTCCCGCACTGTTCACGACCAGTTCACTCCAGTTCGCGCATCGTTCACGCGACGTTCACGCGATGGCACGAATTGGCACGCGTAGTTCACGAGAAGTTCACGACACGTTCACGCGAGTTCGCTCATCATTCCGCATCGTTTCCGCATCGTTCACGCCAGTTCACGCCAGTTCACGAATTGGCCACTCCATATAAAAACGAGGCTTCTCCAACGCGAGGACATTCTTGGATTGGCTTCGGAGGAGACAACAATGCTTTCTGTTAGAGACACAATTGCATTGAGGAGAAGAAACGTATCTTTTTCGTTTGTATTTTTTGTTGCCCTTTATTTTTGTTTCAATAAGAAAGCATTTCATTTACATATAAATAGCAGACATAAAATATGTACAAGTATTAAGAAAGCATTTTATTTTAACATTAAAAGCAGCAAACATGAAAAATGTTTAGGCTGTTGATTTTAAGGTAATAGAGAAAAAAGTGTGTTGAAATAAGAAATCATTTTATTTTTACATTAAAACAGCAAACAGAAAAAAAATTGTTTTGCTCTTCATTTTAAGGTGATAAAGAAGAATAAGTATGTTGATGAAATGAAACATCATTTTATTTTTACATTCAAACAGCAAACTTAAAAATTTCTTGGGTTTATTTTTTAGTTCATTTTTATTTAAAACAAAAGTTTTGGGTCTTGATTGGTAATAGAGGAAAATAAGTGTGTGCATGAAATAAGACATCATTTTATTTTTACATTCAAACAGCAAATATAAACAATTATTAGGTTTATATTTTTATTTCCTTTTCATTAATTTTATCGTTTCCTTTTCGTTTCTCTTCATTATAAAGTTATAGAAATAGTTTGAAATAAGACATCATTTTATTTTTACATTCAAACAGCAAATATAAACAATTATTAGGTTTAAATTTTTCTTTCCTTTTCCTTATTTTTTTCGTTTCGTTTTTGTTTCTCTTCATTATAAAGTTATAGAAATAGTTTGAAATAAGATATATTTTTTTTTTCACATTAAAACAGCAAATATAAAAATTTATTAGGTTTATTTTTCTTTCCTTTTCATTAATTTTTTCGTATCCTTTTTGTTTCTCTTCATTATAAAGTTATAGAAATAGTTTGAAATAAGATGTAATTTTTTTTTCACATTAAAACAGCAAATATAAAAATGTATTAGGTTTATTTTTCTTTCCTTTTCATTAATTTTTTTTGTTTCCTTTTTGTTTCTCTTCATTATAAAGTTATAGAAATAGTTTGAAATAAGATATCATTTTTTTTTCACATTAAAACAGAAAATGTAAAAATTTATATGGTTTATTTTTCTTTCCTTTTCATTTTTTCTTCATAATAAAGTTCACGCCAGTTCCCGCACTGTTCACTCCAGTTCACTCCAGTTGGTGCATCGTTCACGACTATTTCACGGCCATTTAGTGCGTGCCAATGCGTGCCACAAACTTTAAACATTTCAAAGTTCTGGGCACGCATGGCACGCACTGGTACGCTCTGGCACGCGAGTTCCCGCACTGCTCATGACATTTTCACGGCTCGTTCACACGAGTTCGTGCATCAATGCGTGCCAGTGCTTGCCACGAATGCGTGCAAGTGTCAGGTACCCTCTCGTTTTACGTTATCGAGAATCGCTCTTAGTTTAAATACTGTTACTCCTCTTTCAACCGGTTTCAATTGATCCTCTAACTTGTCAATCTGGTCCAGAATCGTAACTAGTGGGCTTGCAACTTTCTCGGGATCATAACTAATCAACAACACATGTACGCCAGAAGTGAAAGATAACTTAATTCTCTCATCAAAGATTACGCCCTTGTGTACTCTCACTTCACTGTTCACACACACGCAAACGGCTATCAATCACACTGCTGCAAAAAGTCAGACACTTCCCAAGGCTAATCAATTAACATAAGCCTATCGCTGATCCTGGCTAACTGACCCCAAGTCTAGGCTCACTTCCTTTTAAGGGGTGGTCGCCTCTCTCTCTCCCTGACGTCGTCATCAGAGCTATGAACTCTCCATGCCCAATCATTCAAATTCCAAGTTGGTCAAACTACCGACACATTGTTCGCATCACAACAGAAAACAAGCTTTCTAGCAGAAATTTTCACAACAGAGACACATCCTACACACATTGCTTACACAACAGCGACATTCTCATCATGTGTTGTCTCGTCTCTTTTGCTCGAACTCAAACTAATCCAAACAAAGAACAATCATTCTAGGACGCTTATTCATTCAAGCTGACCCACATCACAAAAACAAAGGCTCTTGCGTTACCATCACACTAACACTATCTACATCGCACTTTACAGCCCTAAGCCACGTAGGCCTGGGTCTTCCAATTCTCTTAGTGCCTTGCAGAGCCCAATTAAACGCTTGGTGAACTAATCTTTCTAGGGGAGTGCAACAGAGAACTAATCTGAAACCGAAATTTTCCAACGCTATTACTAATTGGGAAAACATTTCAATCAGATCTAAATTAATTCTCAACAACAACAAAATAAAAGGCGGAAAACGTAAATTTACGTTAAAACCAAACGCCACAGAATTTCTTCAAAGTCTAAACTGTTCCCACGTTACGCTAAACTTTATTCAAAACATAACAACCTTTTTATAACCTGTTACTGAGGTCAACAAAAAAACAATCTCTCTAATCAATTTCCAAAGAAAAAGAAAAAACCTCAAAGAAAAACTTTCTTACTTCCATACATTTAAGGGACACTCACTAGCAAAAAAGAAAAGTTCTCTCTCATCTGTTCTCACAAGGAAACAACTCTCACACAGATATCTCCACATTTTTTTCTCTTTTTTTTTCATTCTGCGAACATACTGGTGCCGCACCTGCGCGTGCGCAATCTCATAGCCCTCTTTCTCTATCTCGCAGCAGAAAAGGAGCTTGGGTGACGCTTTGACACTCCCCAGCTGATCTGTTACCCCCCCCCCCCCTCTCTCTCTCTCTCTCTCTCTCTCTCTCTCTCTCTCTCTCTCTCTGTGCGCACACGTACGCGAACACAAACATTCGCTCACATAGAGACTGATATGTGTCAAACTCTTTCTCCCTCGCATCTTTCAGCGAGCATTGAACTTGAAGCTAAAAACATCAGAAAAAGAAAATAAACCAGAGTCTTCTTTGACCTTGGAGATAAGTCACTGAGACTTACTTAACTCCGAAGGGCAATCCACTAAAATAATAGGCTTCATATCATGGATTCACCAAATCACTTAATTACAATCAAACCCACGTTCTACGTTACACCTTGACCCCAAAGACATATCCACCCCTTTTTTTTACCCAACTGACCTAAAACATAATTTTTTTCTTATCAGACATTAATCAACTAACGAAGGCAACGGTATAGCTACTATTGTCGCATTCTAACCCAACGTTTGTTTGGTTGAGATAATTCCCATGATACTCAAAAATAAGTAATTAACTTAAGAACTCATCACATGAATCAGATTGACTAAGTTATTCTTCAAAACACAGGTTAGCCTATCAAGTCTTGCAACTCTATACCTACTGTTATAACTATCGTGTCTCCAATATCTGCTCTTATAATCGTTCCACTCATTATTTTACTCTTTGCCACAAACAAATGAAAATCTACGGCAACTTGTTCGCCATTTCTCAAAATTTTCACATTCTTATTTGTTCTCGCGGGTTAACTAGAAATGACAATCACATAAGAATTCAAATTCTCTTCTCTATATCAAGTTGTCAATTATTACCTAAAAAATAAAAAAAAAATTGGTTTACTTGTCACGATTTTTCCAAAACACATAACCCTCTACAGAGTTAAAAAACAGAGATCTAATTCTTACCTTTAAGCAAAAAGAAAATACGTTACTTATCAAAATCTTAGGTTTCCTCTCAATACACACAACAAAAGCTCACTCAAGGTGTGCTCTTTAATAGTGGCTGTGACATCATAATGCTTACTCAGGGAATTCATGCAACATCGCATTTGTTTCATTCATCTTTATTCATGTCAGCTGACTTTTATCGGGTACCCTTTAAACCAAAATTCATGCACACTGCCTGTTAAACCATTTGACATTACTTGTCCAAAATAATTTGTTAACAATGCTCGGTATCATCAATCAGACAGAACACTTGACAAACAAATAACTTATGACACACTGTAACTAAAAGAAACCAAACACAAAATTTTTAAATCTCCTGCGTGACATTACTAATTACTCAACAACTGCTAATAACTGAACGCGCTGCTGTTATTACGTTAACAACCCGTCTTCATCAATCAGGATAATCTCAGGTGAAAACTGGCTAACAATAGCTTAACTCTTTCTTTTAAAAGATCTCATAATGATCTTAAGTATGCTATTAATCAACAATACGGAATATGACGTAAGAACAAATATTGTGACACTAATTTCCCAAATTACCAATGTACCTAATTTACATCTTCTTTTTTATTCTCCATAATTTTATCAAGGACACACTCAAAAGGATATTACAAAAAACTTCATAACTTACGTCTTAACTCTGAACTTACAAACGTTCTACATTTCCCCTCTGGAATTAAACAACTTGTTATTGTTAACACAAAGTTATCTCAACATGTGACTGGACTTATTTTCCAAAACCCACATTTAACATCTTTGACCACAAAGGTCTCAAAATAACAAATTCAAAATACTATACGTTAAAGAAACTATGCAACGAAAACTTATAGTTCATGCAGCACAAAAAAACAATTTCTCCATTGACCACACTGCAACAAAATCAATTTGATTTTCTTCTTTTATAAAAAAAAAAGTTAATCTTTACTCGAAGCCTCAACACTGAAAACATTTTACTCGACTAGTTACTTTCTTCAATTAAACTAGTGTATTTTTCATCCAAGTTTTAGCATTACGCAAAGAAAACGGGATGATAGCTTTGTTACTCCACACACTTTTTACAAAATCTCAAATAATATTAGTTAACCATAAAACTACAGATTTTGTAACATGTTACTTAACTTTTGTGAGGGGTTGATTGCTGTGGGTTGCCTTAGGTCCCTCGTCCTACAGTTGCTGTCTGGGACCTCTTCCACTTTTCGGTATTGTCCTTGGCCTTGATGGACGTACCATTTATGCCAACACGCCCGCTGCTACTGCTTGGACGATGCAATCATCTATGGCAAGGATAATCAGACACACTCCAACTGCTGTTGACATGGTCTTGGATCGCCATTTCGGACGGCGATTTTCGATGCTGTTGCTCCCGCGACGGGAAACTGAATACAGCGACGATTTCAGACGTACATGAGAGGGTACCGTCTTCTCTTCCAACAGGAACATTGCCGTGTCATCCTCTCTAGGACAAATGTGTTTCCTTACTCCTCTCCTGGCCGCAGTCTGTTCTGGCCCTCACAACTCGACGTAAGGGCGCTAAGGTCTCCTTCCCACAGGTCCTCCGTGGGTGACTGATCCACAAAACTCCCGGTTGCTTCCTTCTGGACGGGAACAAAGTTACTGGCGTTTCTTAGGCCTGACCTCCATTGTAGGTGTCTTCTCAGATGTGCCCATGACCTGGGTTCCATGACTTCGAGTTTTCTCACTTTCCTTAGGGCATTTCCTCGAATTTTCTGTTTCGCCATGATGATTGTCTGACGATCAGTCCAACATTGCTCCGTTGTCGCTGCTTCCAAAGAACTAAAAAATATTTCATATTGGCTGTATCATCCAATTCTTCCGATCCGGGGTTCGAACCCATCTTCCCGTGAAGGGCTGTTTTGGTATTCTTCCTGCCGTGTTCGTCTCTCTGTGCCCATCGATGTTCCAGTGTGTACAGGTTCTCCATGTATGCTTACGTAATGCTGTAGGCCTCCGAGAGCTTCGTCGATCTCGTTGTATAACTCTTCAAGTTCCTGAACACTCATTTTGTAATTTATTATTCTCTTTCACTAATTGTTGAATTACCCCACCGCAATGCCACCAAATATTGTCAAAGTCCTCAACAATTCTAATTCAAAATAAATCAAAGTTCATAAAGCGGGGTAAGGCAGAGTCGAATCCACATTCAACAATGTGTATTTCACTAAGAAAATTACATCTCTTTGAGCACACTCAAGTTACTTGAAAAGTCTGGAAAATTATCAATCTCATTCATAAAAATAAGTGCTCTTCTAATACAATCTTGATTAGTGTTACATTATTCTTGGGCGAACAAACGGTCAAGGAACGAAGGTACAAATACATGAATTTACTTTAAAGTACCTCTCAGTTTTCTGTCTACTCTAAAACATTTAAGTATAAGTTCTCAGAATATTGGTCTAAGAAAACAGCGTAGTTACGAGACCGGTATTACTATGTCTCGTGGCGACTCAGACCCGTCTGAGTGGCGGACAGGGCGCGTCGCTGGGCGTGACACACAGCGTCCTGGGAAGAGGCCATATATGGTCATAGAGAGGAATTGTTCGTTACTTCCAACCGGATCCATCCAGAAGGCCTTCGTCTCCTGGGCCGTTGCTCTCCCAAGGAATCTGCGAAAATAAGCAGGAGGCAGAAAAAAACCCTTCTGCTGCAGATTGACATGGAGACAGAATCTTGTCGCCAATAGAAGCTGAGACAACATACACTCCCAAGCGAGCCAGCGGACTGAGGTCATTCACATGATCTCAAACAGAGGTTCCAAATAAGGTGTACGTGACAGCGCTCCTGTCCTGTGAAAAATACCCACACACACTGCAGACTAACCTGATTAATTCAAGACGGTCGGGCACATATACTAATTTTTTTAAATGAGGCGCATATGCACTGACTCGCAGTGGTGCCCTTGTAGCTCGGAAAAATTTCCTGCTCTCTGATTGGTCAGACTTATCTAGTACAACCAATCAGCGACCAAGAAACTTTTCCGAACTAAAAGGGCACCCTTGCGAGTCGGTGCATATCTGCCTAACTAAAAAGAATTGACTATACGATTACCATGGTTACCTTTATGTTACTTGTGTACCAAATTTGGTACATTACGGGATATCAAGTACAATTGGTAGACTACATCTAACTTCGAAAGATCCAAATCTCGGTACCAGCTTCTTTATTTTTTACTTAATATAAATCTATGAAATCTAACACGAAATAATATGAAAGAACGTGATTGGCATTCTCTGTTGGCTTCTAGATTGAAGTGATTTGTCCGCTACGGTGTTAAGGTGTTTATTTCTCTTGAAGTCATTATAAGACTAGGTTTTCCGTTTATCCCTCTTAATCCGAGAGTCCAAATGTTTCCTGGGAGAAATATACTAAAAGGATTTTTGGGCCTTTCTGGAGACTATCATGCTGAAGCATTACTGCATTTTAAATTAGTCATTCTTGTTTTCGTGATAACTTGTGGAAACTTGAAAAGGATTGTGTTTATATAGGCAGAGAGAAAATGTGATAGAGATATACATAGTTTAATTGAATTATCGATAGCTAATTGATTTATCCTTTATCCATGTTTTACACCATCGATTTTTCCCCTGAAGAGAATTTATAACACTTAATCAGAATTTTCTACTTTTTTTTTTCTTTGTTCCAGTATCTGTATATATTGAGGAAATAAAATACTATTGCTTGAGTAAGGCAGAATATTTTGTGGTTTTAATTAAATACGCGGTATGGAACTGTACGTTTTGAAATACGCGAGTCAACCTTCGTATCAACAGTACATGGGAGAAGATTTAGCATTGCTGCAACGTGAGGATAGATATTTTTCCCTTTCTTCACAGCGTGTGAAATGATGAAATGAAATAGTAACAAATTGGAAAATAGTTATCATAGCATAAAAGAAATAGGTAATACTAAAACTAATAACAGCGAAAATGATAGAACAAGTGTGATGTGTTTAGATATTATTATTATTATTATTATTATTATTATTATTATTATTATTATTATTATTATTATTATACTCTATTGAATGGATACAATATGGTTCTAGTTTATCATATCGTATTGACTAACTCTTAAATATCAAAGTTTATTTCATATTTTTACAAGAAATACAGGAAAAATAACATTCTCTTATTATTATCATTATCATTATTGTTATCATAATTTATATGATTATTATTATTATTATTATTATTATTATTATTATTATTATTAGCTAGGATACAACCCTAGTTGGAAAAGCAAGATACTATAAGTCCTTTATACATATGATCAGCACCCAAGCTCCCTCTCCACCAAAGCTAAGAGATGGCCAGGCAATGGGTGCTGATGACTGAGCAGGTAGACATACAGGCTCTCATAACCCCCAATCTTTACCTAACAAGATCAGGCAGCGACGTTTCCAAAAGGCCACCGCAACATTACCATAGTTATATTTGATATTATTAGTAGATATAAAGCTATTTTCAGAGGCTTAACTTCCTTTATGTTTTTAGGCCTAGGTGCATGAATTAACATTTCACAATTAACATCAGTGAGGTAATGAAAAGTTTACTTCTCTTATAAAAAATCAGTTTGATTTCATTAATTATAGATTGGTTATGCTACAAACAACACAACACAAATGCATGAATATGCACTTATTCTCATTTGGGTAAAATAAACTTCTTTCAAATATTTAGGAATGCTGGGAAATAACAAATCTTAAAATGTAACAGGACATTCATTTTTCTACGTTTTGGATTGTAGTATGAAATTATAAATCTTTATAATTGTATGTTTTGTTTGTAGCATTATATAATAGAGAAATTGAATGTAGAAAAAATTACGAATAATATTAAGAACATTATAAGTTATTGAGCAAGGTGATGGTGTTTTGTTGGGCATTATAGAGGGAGGGGGTAGATGCCGGCCGTCATATCTCCGTGAATGTTGACAGGTGTCGGTTAGCCTCCCAGCCAGGTGTGTAAATGTAGGCTGATTTTTTTCTCTCTTTTATTTAAAGAAGTTTAAGAGCGTACTGACATAGGCATATGTCCAGCACTCTACGCGTTATGGATGTGGGTGAATAGGAAATGGACCGCCAAGGTCAAAGTTACTGTGATGATTATATCACATTTTTATGTTCATGATGGATTTAGAAATGTTACGCTTGGATATGTTGTAAGTTTTGTATTATATAATGGAGTTAATATTATTGCAGTGTTTTGTGCA
>NC_090733.1:12811557-12821557 GCF_036898095.1 Palaemon carinicauda | reverse complement strand
TAAATAAAGATATAATCCCGCTTTTCAATTAAACAGAGGTAAAGGGGAATAGTAAAAAAGGGTTATGTTTTATGTACCTGAAAGTTAATTACAGAATTCTTTTGCTGCTTAAGATTTCAATAGAATTTCACTGTGGCAATCACGTTGAAACATTTACAATAAGTAAGGAAAGAAATGACTTATTTTTTATTAGGGAGGAATTGCCACAACTCATTTATCATAACTCAATACAAAAAAAGTTGATTATTTGTTAAAACACTGAAATTATTATAAACCCTCATATGCTTTCGGTAAAGAGAGCTTTCACCATAACTATGTATTGCGAACAAATTCATGAATCTATTATATAAGATTAACTCTCCAATGACGTGGTATTAAATAATGATCGATATATGATTAAACCTTTAAGTAACCTATCACTAAATGCATTTCCATAAAGGTGATTTAACGGTCGGATATTTCCTGAAACACATATATTGATCAGCAAAAACCTGAATTTTATGCACGATGAGTTGTATCAACACATGTTGTATTTGAATATCAATCTCCATTTTTAGAATACAACACGTGTTGGTACTGTACAGTTGCCTCAAAGTATTCCTTTACCCCTTACGCTTATGTTTTATGAAAATAGTATGGTAACACCGCAATGAAAGCCTATTTGTCTTGTAACGACGGACGTGAATGGTCGAGCTATTGGTATGCCAGTGCTCCTATTTTTATAAACACTACTGTAGACAATATATTAATGATATACGAATAATAGTTCACATTACAAGTGAAATAAGTTGCTGTTAAATACTTAGAAAAATAGTATAGTAACAGAGTAGTAATAATAGCAATGGTAAAAATCATATTCATTCCTGATTAATCAGACATCGTCAACCTTCGTTACATTCAGTTGAGGCAGGCGTTTGCTGAAATCCAACTTTAGTTCATAGTAGATATATGGGTTCTTTTTCAGAACATAATTATTTGAATGGAAATACGCTTTCGATTTATATAATCCATCAATTTATAAAGAAATGAGATCATAAACCGCAAATTTCAAGACCTATAGATATAATTTCATAAAGGCAATTATGATAGCCATTGACAGGTCACGATACGGAAGGCTTGGGGAAAAATTAATAGACAACCCGATGTATAAAGGAACAAATATATCCAGTGTATCATTCATATATATATATTTTTTTAATTCGAGCCACGTCTCACCAGAGTAGCCTAGATGGATATTTCTCTGGGCGGTAATTAAACTCGAGTCATCTGAGTAACAACACACCTTAACCACCCTGATGGTCTTTATATCATTGGTAGATATGGTTGCACACCGATAAAATCAGTACTCATATAGATGAGAGAGAGAGACTGAACTATGGTTGGTTTTATTTTGTCAATTTCGTTGGTATTATCAAACAATACTGTATAGACCTTTTATAATACCTTGATAATGACAACAGGGACTCGATTAGATAAATGTTGTATAGCCATGTCATTATATAATAAGATAACTCCGATATCCTTGTGTCTTCAATACTTATTACAATACGGTGGGGGTCTGAAACAAGTTATTGACGTCAAACTAGCTGTTTCACAGATCTCGTTCAATATGTAATATTTCCCTCCACATATGACCTAACAAAACATCAAGAAGAAATCATCAGTCGCATGTTAATTTTTATGAAAATAAATTCCCTGATGATCATTCTCAGAGTAGTAAGGTATAAATTCATGACGGGCAGTTCGAGAATTTATCGGTTGTCAAAAGCCCACTTGACAACGGAATTACTTTAGGGAATGTAAGTGCTTCGTAAGATATCACTTTTAATACTAAATATTCTAGATAAGATAATTAGCAACTAAAACTTGCAACTAGATGCACCATAGATGGGTAGATACATAGAGATAAAGAGATGGATTGAATTGCTTTCAGTTATCGTCAGGTTTAGAATTTTTTTTTTATTTTACATTTAACTTAAATGACTAAATTGCACCCTCAGTTGAGCTGGCCTTGGTCTTAATCGTTGGTAAAAAATAAAATACCCAAGTCTTTTATTATATAATTATGAATTTTCTTTATTAAAATCAGCTGGATTCATCGATGAATTTATAGCAAATATCTGAAAACTATGTATTACAAATTTGTGATATTCAATGTTTAATCGCAATCATAACTTCGTATTAACCTTTTGTTTTAGTACTCAAGCGTTACTGGTTGATTGAAGCTTATTATTTTTTTTTTTTCAGTTTCCATTCTCATAACATTCCTTACATTTGTGGGCAAGGTTTAGTGAAATCACTATGGAAATAAATTATTTAATTCTAGTTATACAATGTTGAATTGTAAAAAAGAAAATAAGTAAAACAAGATCGTATTTGAAACATTAATATTTTGTCCATCCACCATTATGTGCAATAACATCTTGCAATCTGTTTTGCATTGACGAGACGTGGTTATACACAACTTGTCGGTTGCGGCGGAACAGTTCCCAATCGTTGAGAGCATGCTGGAAAAGACGCTGGTGGTTACGCTCCTGACCCTGCTCCCAGCTGTTGACGATGTTCCCCCAGACATTTTCGATCGGGTTCAAGTCGCATGCTTTGCTCGGCCAGGGAAGGAGAACAATGTCGCGCTGTTCAGCAAACCATGCTCGGACAATCCTCGCAGTATGGATGGAACAGTTATCCTAAAAGAAATAATATAACTGATTAATCATACTGTTAGAACAAGGTGGAAGGAGAACAATTTATATTTTCAATATAAATGACGGCAAAATAATGCCGTTTAGTCCAGCAAAAGGAGTCACAATAATGATTAATAAAAGGGCTTGAGTAGCCAAGGAGGAGACGTGGGTGTTGTGTGTTGATAAGAATATTTGGTCTACTTTTCATGAAGAGGCAAAAAATACCTTGTAACAATTTCAGTGGCTTTATTTGGCCGCTTTAGATTCATCAGGGATTGTAGATCAATGATGTTGATGTAAGATCCTTTTACAGTTATAAAACTAATAAATCCAAGACAAAAGTCTTATTGAGTAATTTGAAACTACTTTATGACCAATATCAGCAACGAGTTGATACCATATTTGTCAAGAAAGGGCATTCGTATAACTAAAAAAAAAAAAAAAAACAATGCACATACCTGCATGAAAATTATCTGCTCAGGATAAGGAAGAGCATAAGCGCGAACGGAAGGAACCATCACCTCTTCCAAAATTTCGAGATACTGCTCAGCGTTGAACCTTCCACTGATCTCGGCCAATTCACCAGCGCCATGCAGGTGTATCCACCCCTAAACGTTACAGGTGATATGGCCGCTTCTGGCTACTTGATAAATATTCTGGCTGTCGTATCTCGTGTTATCACGCCTCCAGCAATGCAGACGACCATGCGTGTTAGAAGCGAAGGTCTTTTCGTCACTGAAAATTACTCTGCCCCAGAAGTCTAACCCCTCTTCCAAATAACGTTGAGCAAATTCCAGCCGTGCCGTTTTATGACAATCCTCCAGCTTTTGTTTCACTGCCGGAGTCCTATGGTGGATACCGTCTGCGTGGAGCCTATTTCTTATAGTTCCAGACGAAACACGTAAGTTCAGTGTGTCCCTTATGGCAACTGCATTTATAAATGGGCTTTGCGTGGCTACTTCCGAAATCGCCCTATCTTCTTCTGGGGTCGTTTTTCTTGGCCCACCAGCTCTTGGCCTGTCGTTGAGGTTTCCAGACTCTTCCCATCTTCGACACCAAAGTCGAACTGTTGGCAATGAAATTCCTAATTCTCTTGCAATACGTTTGTAAGACATGCCAGAGTCTCTCATGCCTACAATTCTGCTCCTATTGCTGATTCTTTGTTGATTGCAATCCATTGTCTACTCTAGTCACTAAACCGCTACTCAAGAGAATGACATAATGGACTAACAGAGGTCATGACATCACTTACTGGCCCCGCCTCTCTCTCTATTTCTGAGTTATACAGCTTTAATCGAGTCCCTGTGTCATTCTCAATGTATTAAAAAAGGTTTATATAGTACTGTTCGATAATACCAACGAAACTGACATAAAATAAACCCAACTATAGTTCAGTCTCTCTCTCTTATCTATATGAGTACGATTTTATCGGTGTGCAACCATATCTACCAATGATATAAAGACCATCAGGGTGGTTAAGGTGTGTTGTTACTCAGATGACTCGAGTTTAATTACCGCCCAGAGAAATTCCCATCTAGGCTACTCTGGTGAGACGTGGCTCGAATTAAAAAAATATATATATATGAATGATACACTGGATATATTTGTTCCTTTATACATCGGGTTGTCTATTAATTTTTCCCCAAGCCTTCCGTATCATGACCTGTCAATGGCTATCATAATTGCCTTTATGAAATTATATTTATAGGTCTTGAAATTTGCGGTTTATGATCTCATTTCTTTATAAATTGATGGATTATATAAATCGAAAGCGTATTTCCATTCAAATAATTATGTTCTGAAAAAGAACCCATATATCTACTATGAACTAAAGTTGGATTTCAGCAAACGCCTGCCTCAACTGAATGTAACGAAGGTTGACGATGTCTGATTAATCAGGAATGAATATGATTTTTACCATTGCTATTATTACTCCTCTGTTACTATACTATTTTTCTAAGTATTTAACAGCAACTTATTTCACTTGTAATGTGAACTATTATTCGTATATCATTAATATATTGTCTACAGTAGTGTTTATAAAAATAGGAGCACTGGCATACCAATAGCTCGACCATTCACGTCCGTCGTTACAAGAATAATAGGCTTTCATTGCGGTGTTACCATACTATTTTCATAAAACATAAGCGTAAGGGGTAAAGGAATACTTTGAGGCAACTGTACAACTCATCACGCATAAAAAATAAGTCAGGTATTTGCTAATTAATAGATATGTTTAAAGACATGTTCGACTAATAAATACTCTTTATAGAAATGCATTCACAATACGTTACTTAAAGGTTTATTCTTATGTACGGTTGTAAAATATTATGAGGTTTTATATATAAACTGTCTTCAATACTGAGTATAAAACCTGTATTAGCTACGGTAGTCCATTTTATCTTATATCTATTTGGCCATTTATTTGTTTACTGGTAAACATTTATAGACGAGCACAACAAGTTTATAATTGTTTGAAGCCTGCTTCTGATATGGATGTTGCTCTTTTATGGAAAGTACACGATGATTGGCCTTCCAGAGATCTCAAGCAAAATGCTTAATTTCAGTTATTAATTTCTGGATGATTTGTGTGAACCACTATCAGGCAATATTTACGTGAATAGTCTGAACTGTAATTCTTTACAACACCACGCTCTCCATTTATTCCAAGATAATGCAATCCTGCAGTTCTCATCTTCTTGTACAGTAATTAGATGGTTATTTAAATTCTGGGAAAGCAATAATTAGCAAGGTATGTTGAGGAAGGGGGGAAGGGTTTAGAAAAAGAAAATAGCTCGGTTTCCTCACTAAACAACTTGGAACTGACATGTCAACATAGTCAACCAAACAGAATTCATGATGCCAGCGTACATAAACAGAAGTTTGTGATGCCTGCGTACATTTGATATACTGTATATTCAAAATATACTTAACTAAAATAGATTAATTTACTCAAAAGTGTCTATAAAATGTGAAATTTACAAATAGTGACACTTTTGAGTAATAACTCAATTTTCGATTAAGTATATTTTGAATATAGAGTATATCAAATGTACGCTGGCATCACGAACTTCTGTTTATGTACACTGGCATCACGAACTTCTGTTTATGTACGCTGGCATCACGAGTTCTGTTTGGTTGGGTGTGTTGCCATGTCAGTTCCAAGTCGTTTGGTGAGGAAATCGAGCTATTTTCTTTTTCTAACCCATTCACCCTTGCTCAACATATCTTGCTAATTATTGCTTTCCCAGAATTTAAATAACTACCTAATTACTGTGCAAGAAGATGAGAACTGCAAGATTGTATTATTTTGGAGTAAATGGAGAGCGTAGTGTTGTAAACAATTACCATCAGAACCATTAACGGATGGCTTATATGCTCGTCATGTGGAAGATAGATGGAAGCATACATATCCCTAAAACACTTACATATATACCCAAACTGACACATGCATATATTCAGATATAAACATGTTATTATTTATTATTATTATTATTATTATTATTATTATTATTACTAGCCAAGCTACAACCCCAGTTGGAAAAGCAAGATGCTATAATCCCAAGGGCTCCAATAGGGAAAAATAGCCCAGTGAGGAAAGGAAATGAGGAAATAAATAAATGATGAGAATAAATTAACAATGAATCATTCTAAAGACAGTAACGTCAAAACAGATATGTCCTATATAAACTATTAACAACGTCAGAAACAGATATGTCATATATAAACTATAAAAAGACTCATATCAGCCTGGTCAACATAAAAAAACATTTGCTCCAACTTTGAACTTTTGAAGTTCTACTGATTCTACTACTCGATTAGGAAAACCATTCCAGAACTTGGTAACAGCTGGAATAAAACTTCTAGAATACTGTGTAGTATTAAGCGTCCTGATGGAGAAGGCCTGGCTATTAGAATTAACTACCTGCCTAGTATTACGAACAGGATAGAATTGTCCAGGGAGATCTGAATGTAAAGGATGGTTAGAGTTATGAAAAATCTTATGCCACATGCATAATGAACTAATTGAACGACGGTGCCAAAGATTAATATCTAGATCAGGAACAAGAAATTTAATAGACCGTAAGTTTCTGTCCAACAAATTAAGATGAGAATCAGCAGCTGGACACCAGACAGGAGAACAATACTCAAAACAAGGTAAAATTCAAGAATTAAAACACTTCTTCAGAATAGATTGATCACCGAAAATCTTGTAAGACTTTCTCAATAAGCCAATTTTTGTGCAATTGAAGAAGACACAGACCTAATGTGTTTCTAAAAAGTAAATATCCTGTCGAGAATCACACCTAAAATTTTAAAAGAATCCTACAAATTTAAAGAAACATTATCAATACTGAGATCCGGATGTTGAGGAGCCCCCGTTCTTGACCAACTTACAATCATACTTTGAGTTTTATTAGGATTCGACTTCATGCACCATAATTTGCACCATGCACTAATTTTTGCTAAATCTCTATTAAGGGATTCACCAACCCCACATCTACATTCAGAGGATTGAATTGATGCAATGACAGTAGCATCATCTGCATATGCAACAAGCTTGTTTTCTAGTCCAAACCACATGTCATGTGTATATAGTATGAAAAGTAATGGGCCAAGAACACTACACTGTGGAACACCGGATATCACTTTCCTCTACTCACTATGGTGCCCATCAACAACAACTCTTTGAGATCTATTACTTAAAAAATCAATAATAATGCTAATAAACGACCCACCCACTCCCAACTGTTTCAATTTGAAAACAAGGGCCTCATTATTAACACGGTCAAAATCAGCACTAAAATCAAGGCCAATCATACGAACTTCCTGACCACAATAAAGGGAGTTCTGAACAGCATTGGAGATTGTAAGAAGAGCATCATATGCTCCAAGGCCTTTACGAAAACCAAATTGTAAACTATGGAATAGATGATTACCTTCAGCAGACCTATTAAGACGTTTTGCTAGAAGACGTTCAAAAACTTTAGACAATATGGGAGTTATGGAAACTGGGCGGTAATCAGTGGGACTTGAGCTACCACAAAGACATTTACATATAGGAGTAACATTACCAATTCTCCAACAAGTGCTAAAAGCTCCTCTTCTTGCTAACTTGCACAAAATAACAGATAACTTTGGAGCTAAGAAATCTGCTGTCTTTATAAAAAACAAAGGAAAAGTGCCATTTGGGTCTACACCTCCATAAGCATCAAGGTTCATCAACAGAGCTTTAATCTCACGAGATCGAAAAGCTAAACTAGTTAGTTTAGCCTCAGGAAAACAGGAATGAGGAAGTTCAAGTTTTTCATTACTCTGTTTACTGTCAAAAACATCAGCCAACAGGGTTGCCTTTTCCTTTGGACAATGAGTGACTGAGCCATCTGGTTTAAGTAAAGGAGGAACCGTTGCAACTACACCAAGGAGTGCATTTATGTTCCTGAGTTGTACCAGAAAGGGTTTCTTTTATGGTTAAATTGTACTCCTTTTCAGTTGAGGCATATACTCTCTGAGCAAAGGCTCGAAGCTGGGTATAGTTGTTCTAGGTCAAATCTGATCTGTTACCCTTCCGAAGATGATAGGCCTCCTGCTTATCCAAATAAGCATGTGTACAATCATCATTGAACCATGGTTTGTCCTTCACTCGGTACCTTAGCACACAAGAAGGGATACACCTATCAATTATGTTGACTAGATTCTCATTCAAAGGGACAACAGGATCTACACTACTATATAATTGTGACCAATTCAAGCACAAAAGATCATGCAAAATCCCATTCCAGTCTGCTTGGGATTTCATATAAAATTTACAAGAGTATGATATATCAGGGCATGATCAGATGTCCCGACTGGAAAACCAACCTTACTAGCTATAACGACCAGTGAAGTCAGTGTATACGAGGTCCAAGCAATTACCAGACCTGTGAGTAGCTTCATTTATGATTTGCTCACAACTTGATTCAGAGGCAAGGTATAAAGCTCTTAAACCATGACGATATGTAGGAGAGATAGAACTTAACCACTCCCTATGGTGAGCATTAAATTCACCAACAAAGACAAAAGAAGCCTTTCTATCATCCTCTTGTATCTTAGCCATAATGGTAAGAAGACAATCGAAGATAGAATCATCCTTGTCTGGATTTCGGTAAATGGAACACCAATAAAAGTTGTTATGCCTGCCACAAACTTTTATTACCTGAATCTCATGACATCCACATAGATAGCAGGACTTATGAGAAGCAGGGTACTCGGTCCTAATATACACCGCCATTCCCCTGGCCCCAGGGATGCCATCACGTTTCAACATTATTGGCTTCTTAAAACCACTTATAAGGAGCTCAGAGGAGTGCCTCATATTAGAAACCAAAGTTTCTGAGCACAAAAGAATAACATACTGTCTGAACGTAACTGTAAGGTCTTGGATATTTGTATGAAGACCACGAATATTGCAATACAGAAGACGACATTGACATTTACATGCATAAATATATGCATACCTAAATAAGCATTGATATTTCATATTCTAGGAGAGATAGATTTTGAAGGAATCATCAAATTTCAGTTTTTATTGCTTGTGTTGTGAAAGGTAATCTAAATAACAGGAAATTATCTACTGGTCGACTGTTGAGGGATGAATATGTTCTTTCTTTTTGTAGTTGCTTTTTGATAGAAAATAATCACACGTATTACCTACTGTAATGTAAGCATATTTGAGTACCATGTTGCGAAAAAATCTATGCTATATAGTTTTAAGATAAGTTGATATAAAAAAATAGACTTAGTTAAAAACCATTGAGTTCTCATTTTTATTTAATATAAATTGGATACCTAGCTTTTCTTTAGATGATATCCTTAGAATCTTATATTCACATACTCTCTCCATGAAACTTGACAAAAAAGTAGTGCCCCCCCCCCCCCCCATAAAAAATATTAAAATATGAAATACTTTAACTGAACATATAGCTGAAACTATTCCTACGGGTGTCTGATATGAGACAAACACATCATCTGCCTATAACTTATTACAACACTTGATCTAACAGAGGTTTATATTTAATTTTTATAACCATTATTGTTGTTATGAATTTAGGATGTGTTATATTCCCACAAAATCATAAGTTATAAGGATCAGTTATTCATTATTAAAAGTAAGAAGTTTCAATATATTAGGTCCCTGATCTTTGGTATACAAATAGATATAATAATAAAACCTCATAGAACAAGTCTCTTCATCTCAAGTTTGAATATTATAACAGATGACGTAAGCATAAATGTTATAGTGAAGCCAGCTTAACCGTTATATAATTTGCACAAAC
>NC_090733.1:12794057-12806557 GCF_036898095.1 Palaemon carinicauda | reverse complement strand
ATATATATATATATATATATATGTATATATATATATATATATATATATATATATATATATCTATATCTATATCTATATCTATATATATATATACATACATATATATATATATATATATGTATATATATATATATACAAATATAAATAAATATATATATATACATATATATATATATATATATATATATATATATGTATGTATATATATATATATATATATATATATATATATATATATGTATATATGTATATATATATATACATATGTATGTATATATATATATATATATATATATATATATATATATATATATATATATATATATATATATATATATATATATATGTATATATGAATATATATGTATATATAAATATATACATATATATATATATATATATATATATATATATATATATATGCATATATATATATATATATATATATATATATATATATATATATATATATATATATATATATAAAATATATATATATATATATATATATATATATATATATTTATATATATATATATATGTATGTATATATATATGTATATATATATATATATATATATATATATATATATATATATATATATATATCTATCTATCTATCTATATATATATATATATATATATATATATATATATATATATATATATATATATTTATATGTATGGATATATATATACACACACACGCACATATATATATATATATATATATATATATATATATATATATATATATATGTGTGTATGTATATAAATACATACATACATATATATATATATATATATATATATATATATATATATATATATATATATATATATATATATATATTGGTGTGCTACTTTTATAAGCACACATTGAGTATGTTTTGTTTCAGATGTGTATAGCTGGATAACAGAGTACATCTTATTAGCTTTAAAAGTATTTATTAATAAAAAACAACAGAGTTAAACATCTCCATCACTGGAGGGAGCTGGGTTGGTCAGATGACCAATTCTGGTGAAGTATAGATATGAACTGACTAACTTATCGATATCACAGATATCGTATGCTTATTAATATAAGTTTCGTCACAATCTCGGAAGACACCTGCATCCGGTGACGTCACAAACTTTCACACGCTGAGGCATGGTGTTGACAGTTAAGAAAAATGTCACATTGTTGATGCTGCATTGTACGTTCTGTTTATGATTTGAATGACTACAACAAGTCCCACGGCTAGCACCTTCATCCAACATGACATATTACGTCATGTGTTTTATACATGTAATATTAACTATTTTAACTATTACATAAGCTCGGCCAGCTATCTCAATTTTTTCACAAAAATTTAACAACAAGCCAAAACATGGTTACTAGGTGTGACTGGACATATGTATTATTCTTTGTTTAACTTTAGCCATAATCAAACGAGGACGAATGTCCAAATAGGCACATTAAAAAATAATAACAATAATGCATATGAAAAAGCTATTACCAAAGCAAAAAAAAAATGCATGATAAAATAAAGATCATATATATGGTACATTGATAGCAAATGATTATATGGTACCAAAAAAAAAAACTACTGACTTACATATGATTCGGTAACTTGTTAAAGAATAATTGTTACCTACGTCAGAAACATATATTAATATAATACTCAATTTTTTAGTGCACAAACACGAATTCCTGGTACGTACACGTACCGCGGTTTCGTACATATATATATATATATATATATATATATATATATATATATATATATATATATATATATATATATATATATATATATATATATATATATATATATATATATATATATATATATATATATATATATATATATATATATATATATATATATATATATATATATATATTTATATATAGGGCTGATATATTTTATTAGATGCCCATAGATTCTGTTATATATTTTTTTTTCTCTTTTCTTTTCAACATTCCGGCTTATATATTTTTATTAGATGCCGAGAGAAAAAATGATTTATATTTTTTTTTTATTTTTTAAATGTTGTTTTAAATGTATTTTTAACAATGCAAATGTAGAAAATTACTTCAATTACATATTACTAGCGTACTAACAGCTTTTCTTACAAACATTTTCCGACAATTTACTCCTTTAGCGAATGAGTTGGCCACTCAAACGGCTTTAAACTGAATTAAATACGGAGTATTGTCGGGACAAGGCGAAACATTCTTTTTTAGCTGCATGCTGTGCCGTAACCTACGTCAAACAAGGATGTTCACGGCGATAAATATCACCACCGTGAAAGCCAGACCTACTAGTAGTATGGGGTGAAGGATTTCCTTATAAGTCGGTGACAGGTGGTCCCTTTCGGTAAGCTTCATCAACCGCTTTGCAACCTGTCTGTTATACGGGAGAGGGAGTGCTGGCATTGTAGAGGTCCACGTGAAGTTCGCGAAGTAGGCTCGTTCTCTGATGATTGTCCGTAGACCAGTCACCATGGAATTAGGGGAAGTCCCAATACAACCATCTGCTGCGACGAAGATGTGGGTGAAGGACGTGGATCCGTCAGGGCATGCTACATTGAAGCTGTCCTTGTCGTATCGTATCCACGAGCCAATGTTCAGTCTGCAATTGAACTCATTATTGTCAAAGGGATAAAGCTTCTCCAGACAATTTTCACTTGTATGGGAGAGAGCACCGTCTAGCACTATACCTAACTCGCATGAATCCATTAAGTTTTTATGGAATTCAATTGAGTCAGCTGTACATATTTTTCTATCCATTGCGTCTGAATAGTGAGTTAATTGATTTAACTCTTCAATGACCGTATATGATTCCTTGTCTGGGGAAATCAATACGTGTCCTGTCAAACTGGATATTACTGGATTTGAGTGATTCGTCATGAAAGTCGGAAATGGTGATATCCTGTAAGATTGCCAGGCATCAGAAGAATCAAAGGGAATTGTAATCATAATCTTGTTATTATCTACGTTTACTGTAATTAGACTGTAATGAAATTCTAACCTATGTTCGTCTAACAAAGGAACATAGCCTAGTTTATCCCTTCCGTTCTCCAGAATTAACTTTAAGTAACTTATAGGCAACAAATGGGGTGACAGTACACCTTTAGTTGCTAACGTGATAGCTTCTACATAATCCTTGGATTTCTCAATGAAATGTGCAATTCTGTTATGTATGTGATCTATCTTTGAATCATAATACGTTAATGTTGCCAACAAATCCTATACTTCCATAATCTGAACGATATTATTTGAATGTTCATTTACTAAATCCATAATTTTATTGATTGAAGCTAACTGATTCCTTAGTTCTGACATAATCAATTCATCTTCATGAGTCAAGAACTCAATTTTCTTATTTTGATTACTTATTTTAAGACGATTGGAAATTCCTAAACCTAAACTTGCAACAGACCCAAAGATGTTTAATGCAGCATAAATAAACGGATTCTATCTTTCTTTATGTTCTTGTCCTACAGTCCACATCAAAAGGTCATAAGCCAAAGATCCTGTCTCGTCAGCCTTATTTTTCAAGTCATCAGATAGCATCTCTGCAACTTTTAATGTTGATCCAAGCAAACTCTCTGTAGTCAAATGAAAATTTCTTCTATGCAACTCATCCAATGAGGCAGAAAACCTTGAAATGGCGGTTCTAAAGCTAGTGACATCATTCTCTTGAAGAAAAATTGCTTGCATATTCACTTCTACAATTACGTTGGTTGATGTAATAAAGATGTCTTCTTGTCTTTCAACTATAGTGCCATATTTAAAATTTATACTTTTAGTTTTAGAGCTCATCCCACTGCTGCCACCATTTATTGGTGTGCTACTTTTATAAGAACACATTGAGTATGTGTTGTTTAAAATTAAAAATTTATACTTTTAGTTTTAGAGCTCATCCCACACGAGAAAAATGTCTGAGCGAACAATATTACTCCCAAGAACAAAAAATCCATCTTGGAAACCTGTAATGAGAAAAATATATATAATTACTCCTGTTATAAAAAGAAAACTTTTAATCACATAAAATAAAAAAAAAAAAATTTCCCTCACTTCTTTTCCTCTCTTTTCTTTTTAATTTCTTATGTGAGCCAATGGTACTATTCTCTCATCCGTGGGTTGGGATACGTTTTGAACTCTAAACCTATTGGCCGTTAATGTTTCCAAAATATTAAATGGGCCTTCAAACTTAGGTGTTAGTTTATAATTGAGCCCTTTTCGTACATTGATTTGAATATATACGTTATCACCCACGGTATATGTTTTAGTTGGTTTCGCTGTTTTATCATGATTCCTTTTCATTATGATTTGTGATTCTTCTAAATTCTTTCGAAGGATATCATATCGACTTATACTTGCATTTATACATTCTTTTAAAGGATTTGATGGATTAGTTGTAGGCGTTAATACATGGAAAGGCTTTCAAACTGGGGTACCATACAATGCTTCATGCGGTGACATTTTAATTGATATATGATATGAATGATTCAGAGTACTCAGTGCCGCCAGTATTGCAATATCCCAGTTGGGGTCTGATCCCCCTAGTGTTACTCGTAATATATTTAATATCTTCCTATTTGCTCTTTCCACTAGCCCATTCGACTCTGGGTGATATATCATGGTATTTATTTTCTTTATGCTAAGGAATTCACACAATGAGGTAAGAAAGTGATTATCAAATTCACCACCCGAGTCTGAGATTATCATGTGTGGAATTCCATGTTTACAAATGTAACACTCGTAAAACTTCCTAGCGCATTCAATCGCAGTTTTAGTTTTAAGCGCTATTAGTTCTGTATATCGAGTTAAAGCATCTATAATTACTAAGAGGTGCTTATTTCCTCTGTCTGACTCGTAAAATCCTGTTAACAACTCTAAATGTATTCTTTCAAAGGGTTGATTGGGCACAGGATAAGCTCCTAGGCTGATAGGTGTTTTCGTATGCCCTTTGTTTTCCTGACATGTGCGACAATTAGCTATGTGTCTTTTTATATCTGTAAGCATCGTATGCCAATAAAACAATGATTTGGCTTTCTGTGACATTCATGAGAACCCCGGGTGTCCATGTAATGGATTTGAATGCAACCAATTCAGGACAGTGGAAATAAGTGAGATTGGTACTACTACCTGGTCGTTAGTTACATGTGGTGTATTGCGGGTTTTCCTTGTCACAGTCCTACACAGAATATTATCTTTGATTATATAATTCTGCTGCTTATACTTGATATATTCCTTTTCCTTATGATTGCCTTTCAAAGCATTTATAATTGTTTCTATTTTCTGATCTTTTCTTTGCTCAGTCTGTAACAATTCAGCGCTCCACCCTAAATCTTCTTGTTCAGATATTGTTTTTACAATAGGCATGGAAGTTGATATATCTATTAATTCAGCTAAAGGCTCCGTACAAGATGACACGGGGTTGCGTGATAATGCATCCGCAATGATATTTGCTTTCCCAGGTAAATACCCGATTCTTGCGCCAAAATCTTGAATGATCAAATGCCACCGAGTTCGTTTAGGGCTGTGGTTGAAGCCTTTAAAGAACTCTGTTAGTGGTTTATGGTCAGTAAGAACCTTAACGGGATAACCGTAAATTATGAACTTAAAATTCACTAGCGAATTAACAATAGCTAGCCCTTCCTTGTCTATTACTGCATACTTACTTTCGGAAGTTCACAATTTTCGAGAATAGAAAGGTATCGGGAAAAATTGTTTATCATATTGCTGAAGCAATACCCCTCCTACTCCTAAGTCTGAGGCGTCTGTTGCAATGAAGAATTCCTTACCGAAGTCAGGAAATTTTAAGATAGGAGAACTACACAGTTCATCTTTCAAAGTATTAAACGCCTGTTGATGTTGCTCAAACCATATGAAATCTACGCCCTTCTTCGTAAGATTAGTTAAAGGAGCAGCTATTATTGAATAGTTGCGTATAAAACGCCTGTAATATCCACTACAACCCAGAAATTGCTGTATTCCCTTGACATTAGTAGGTATGGGAAAATTACGTATAGCCGACACCTTATCATGGACTACTTTAAGACCTTGGCATGATACCATGAAACCCAAATATATTAATTCTGTTTTGAAAAATTCACACTTACTAATATTTACCCTTAAGTTATGTTGTCTTAATCTCTGTTGTACTAGTTCTAACTTACGTAGATGTTCGTCTAAGGTGTTGGAAAAGATTACAAGATCATCCATATAGGCATGCAATATATCCTCTAACAAGTCTCCAAACACTATGTTAATCATTCTTGTAAATGTTATAGGAGCACAACGTAAACCAAAAGGCATCCGTAAAAATTCCTAATGTCCCCTGGCTGTACTGAAGGCTGTGTATGGGATACTATCTTCTTCTAATGATATCTGGTGAAAGCCTTTAAGTAAGTCCAAACTGGTAAAATATTTATTCTGACCTAACAAAGACAAAATATCGTCAGTACATGGCACTGGGAATCGATCAGGGATCGTTTCCTCGTTTAGACGACGAAAGTCGACGCAGATACGCCATGTTCGATCTTTTTTTCGGTACAACTATTAAAGGAAAATTATAAGGGCTGTTTGATTTCCTAATGACTCATTCTTCTAGCATTTTACCTACTTCATCATTTATTTCATTCTGGAATTTCATAATGAGTCTGTACGAGGGTACATAGATAATTTTCTGCTTGTCCCTTAACCTTATTTGATGCTCGATCACATCTGTTTTTCCTAAGGATCCATCCGTAGTGGAAAAAACATCATGATATTTAGTTAAAAGTTCAAAATTTTCTGCTGAATTTCTTCGTCTTGAATGTCCTTATTGATTTTATTTTTAATAGATCGCAAAAGGAATTCATCCGCAACTGATTGAGAGTGATTGATTTCAGCAACGGTAAGAATACGATGTTTATAAACTTCTACATCCAAGATATGTTGATTTTTGTGAATTACTAAAGACTTCAATATTACATTGTTGATGTGAGCCTACTGTATAAATAGCTTGTGTGACAGACAATCCGTTAGTTTTCAAAGTATCGGAAAGGATTAATATTTCAGATCCCGGTAATGTTTTCTTTATTTGCACTATTAAATTCGAAGGTACGTTTGGTTCGATAGACTGCGTGCAAGATGATATTACGGGTGAACGAGAATTCTGCTGGGTCGCGTATATTATTTCTTTATTAGTGAGACAAGTTATTGGTTCTTCAACGTACGTTACGGTTACATTTGTCGTCTCCTTTTTATCCAAAACTGATTTTAGGGTATTAGAAGACTTATAGAATTTCCCTTTGATATACACGCCGTGCTTGGCAGGGGGTAAGATAATGTTTTGATTTCCCATGGATGGGTATCCTATAATTACAGCTGGATACATATTAATGTTTTTTACAACAACAAATGTATCGGCAAACGTGCGATTACCGACTCTGAACTGAACATGAGTTATGCCTATGACATTTAATTCATTATTTCCTATACCAGAAAGTCTAATTCCGGATTTTTCAATCGGAAAGTTCGAAAACAACAAATGATGTGTCTTCAAATCCATGATATTACGTGGACTACTAGAGTCAAAAAATAACGTAAAGGATTTGTGTTCTAAATTTACAGCATATAAGGTTGGCCGTAACTCATTTTGGCTTATTATTGTATGAATTCGTTGCAAATCTACGGGAGCATGCACTGTTTTACTTAATTCGGCCGTGTGTTTCATAGGAAAATCTATTGTCTCACAATTATCTGATAAAACATTAAATTGATTATTCAATACTATTGATGTTGACATGAATGACCTTGACCCAACATCACTCTCTTCCCCTCTAAATTTAACTATGTGGTATTTGCTTTGCTCTGCACATTCTGAAAATTAGTCTGACCTTGCGAGGTCTGGTTTGACGACCCAGGCTCAGCGATATTTGAAGAAGTGTTTGTTTGTTTTGGGCTCTGAACTGCATTGACATTTGGTTGTTTCTTCTTATTGTTAAAATGAGAATTTTTCTTTTTATTTCCATATGGAACTGACTGTTGAATTGACTGTGTATTTCTGGGATATTGTTGTGTCTTACGCGAGTAACATTGACTATATGAATGTGTTGCAGTGTTGTGAATCGAGCAAAATTTCGTTCTGCAGTCTGCGCTTAAGTGACCTTGACGTTTGCAGTTATAACACGTCATTCCCGCTACTTGACTGTTAACTACGTTCACTGTTTGTGGCTTTGTTTCATTCTTTGCAAAAACTTGAGTTAACACGGGATCGAGATCTGGACACTAGGACATGTGCTTCTTTATCTGTTTATAGACATCCAATTCCGTACTTGCAGGCGTTAACTTCTTATCAAAACACCGCACTAAAGCTTCAGGCAACATAAGTGTCATGCAAGTTAAATACATTAATCGTAAAAAATCTTTCACGGAGATGTTATCGCTAGTAACCCAAGTGGAATGACCTAAAATGTCCTGATATTCGTTAAGCCTATCAGCTATGAGAGCTGCTCTCTCAATAACATTAAGCCGATTCATAGTGGCTTGATTAAGTGTATTTCGTAACGTTAATACTATATCCAAGGCTTCCTCACCCCCATAGATCGCGCGTAACCTAACTTTGAAATCCTCCCAGGAAACTGCTTCTTGAAATGAAACACCTTTTAAATACGCACTCGCATCCCCCTTAGAAAAATCTATAAAACTTTTAGCTTCTTGTAATTGTACAAAAGGGTCTACGATTTGTTTGGCATTTAAATGGGCATCGACGGATGAAATCCATGACTCCACATTTTGTGGCAAGAACCCGATGACCCGACCCTGAAAAGGAAGGACTGCTGACCTGGCATTTACAAGCGTCACAATTGGAGGAGGATTAGTCTGGCCTACACCACTAGGTCCAAGGGAAGGGCTCACAGGGGGAGTCATGACTGCTGTATTTCTTTTCCTATCTCTTCGACCCCTTGCAATTCTATCAAAATATCTATATGAGTACAGACGTCCACTGCGTAAACGCATATGTATAACAAAATTCCCCAAACAATGTTACTAATTCCAAAACATTTCCCGAGAATTTCTGAAAGAAAAAGGAATTAGCACAAAGAGAGAAAAATTCTAGATGAGAATTCGGAGTTGAACACAGTTTCCTTCAACAAAAGATTAGCAATTCACTCACCCCAGTAATAATCGACTAACGACTCGTGATAACTACACTTCACTGCCCAAACTAGAATGAATTCAAAAATTTGTATTTAGCTTATATATGGGTCTGTGTGATGTCGACACGTTCTCTCTCTCTCTTGATCTTTTGTTAGCGATGTATCGTTCGAGTTTCTTGTTGAATGTAGTGCTTCCTGGGTATGTTTTGCAATTGTTGAACGCCAGTCCTTGGGTTTCCTAGGATGTTGATTGAAGATTCAGTTTGTATTCATAACATTCGTTAATGTTAACTATTCCGATGGACTATAATACTTAGTCAAAATTGTAGATTCATGTAGATAATGTTGAGTTCTTGAAGATATTTCTCTGGTTTTACTGCTTTTATTTTGAAGTCTTGAAGATCTTTCTCTGGTTTTACAGCTTTTATTTTGAAGTCTTGAAGATCTTTCTCTGGTTTTACAGCTTTTATTTTGAAGTCTTGAAGATCTTTCTCTAATTCTTAGAGTTTAACCGCTGCCACCATTTATTGGTGTGCTACTTTTATAAGCACACATTGAGTATGTGTTGTTTCAGATGTGTATAGCTGGATAACAGAGTACATCTTATTTGCTTTAAAAGTATTTATTAATAAAAAACAACAGAGTTAAACATCTCCATCACTGGAGGGAGCTGGGTTGGTCAGATGACCAATTCTGGTGAAGTATAGATATGAACTGACTAACTTATCGATATCACAGATATCGTATGCTTAGTTTATATAAGTTTCGTCACAATCTTGGAAGACACCTGCATCCGGTGACGTCACAAACTTTCACACGCTGAGGCATGGTGTTGACAGTTAAGAAAAATGTCTCATTGTTGATGCTGCATTGTACGTCCTGTTTATGATTTGAATGACTACAGCAAGTCCCACGGCCAGCACCTTCATCCAACATGACATATTACGTCATGTGTTTTAAACATGTAATATTAACCATTTTAACTATTACATATATATATATATATATATATATATATATATATATATATATATATATATATATATATATATATATATATATATATATATATATATATATATATATATATATATATATATATATATGCAGTATTTTTCTGTCACGTTCAGGTGGAGAGGGGTTAAGCACAACTTGGTTCGAGAGAAGTGCCCCAAGAATCACGGTCGGAAAACATCCTCCTACGAAGTGCCAAACCAGTGAGTAATACTTAGAACAGTCGGATAGATTACATCTGTGTGTGTGTGTGTATGTGTGTAGGTAGGCGTTGTACATGTGCGTGTGTAATTTTTACGGCAGAAGATCACTAGGAATAATAATTATAGTGAAATGAAAAGAATTGTTGATCGTGTTTTTCCATATTGTTTTCTGTATCTTGAGAAGTTCTTTTATGTAATCACGTAGTTTTTTCCCGTAAAGAAGTAGTATACACATATTCAAATGAATTAAAAAATATATAGGACCTTGAAATTTCACTTTCGATTCACTTAATGTCAATAGTTCAGGATATGAAGTAGGCATACTTGAACACGATCCATAAGTATTACAATAAGGAAGTTTAACCTGGTAAAGATAGAAATATGACTTTTATCTGGAAGAACAAGATGAAAACTTTCGATTTTAAGAATAGATTAATTTTTTATTCTATTAGGAGGGATTTGCATTTACTTTCTTGCGATCTTTATCACATACTGCAGGTAAATTATGTCATAGACGAACACTTGCTGCCCCTCAGGGAACACTTGAACTTAGGAATCATTGATATCATACTATAAGGAATAAAATAAGATAGCGAACCTCATTAGCTATAAAGTAAAATCTAACGAATAATTGGTTCATTGAACTAGAAATAAAATGACGGAAATAAATAATAAAATATTCATGAGAAATATAACTTTGATATATATATGTATATATATATATATATATATATATATATATATATATATATATATATATATATATATATATATATATATATATATATATATATGTATGTATATATGTATATATATATATATCATTCGGCCATTAAAGTTCATAATTCTTTTGCTGCTCTCACAGCTTTCAGATAGAGAAAAAGAAAATATCTTCCCGAAAACCTTTGAACGGAGTACAGTGGAATCTCATCTGAGGTCGCGGGTTGCTTAAGGGTTCATGCGCAATTCCAATATTGGAAACGCATCGCTATAAATTCTTAATCTGGTTATTTTTGTTAGCTGGGATTCCCGAACTCTGCATTCTAGAAACGGCTAGAAATCAAGGTATGTTCTTTTCGTGATAAGAGAGATGCTAGATCAGATTTAAGGAAGGCAATGCCTTAAGAAACTTATTTTGCACTTAGATGCACAGTCCTTTCTGTGTATTCTTATTCGTATCGCAAAGAAGATTGGATTTTGCTTGGAAATATTGAAATTACCATAAAACAATTCTCAATCTTTACATATATACAATGAAAGCATGGATTGCAAGAGTGGAAATGAATATCTATTAATTCCATAAATTAGGATTGATATCTATTTGAATATGGGCCATACACTGGTGGTGGCTGCAGTTAATAGTGAACCTTTTATAGAATAATCATGCGAGTTTAGGAGAATCAGATAGATAAATATAAGTGGATTCCTTCCCAGGTGTTGGTTTCCATTATTTACATAACTTTCACTATAGTATAATAATCTTCGTTCTTAGAGTGCAGTTCATTATGGAAGTTTATAGATTTTTTCATATAAATTATTGATGATAATAATAATAATAATAATAATAATAATAATAATAATAATAATAATAATAATAATAATAATAATATTAATAACAATAATAATAACTAGAATGAGCACTCTACAGAGCGCATATCCTTACCAATGCTACAAAACAAAATAGGCGATTGAATTAAGCCCAATTTTGCACTAGTTTCATGAAAATCGGATAGAAATTGTACAGATTTTGGAATTAGTTTCATGCAAATTAAAAAAAAAAATGGCAATGACTTAGCAAAAAAACGTTTATGACCTTATTGTGACATTGGCCTCGACCTTTGACCCAATCACTCCCAAATCAGAAGATAGTAATTGAATATAATAATTTTGTTACTAGTTCCGAGCATATCAAGCAAAACATTAACACTATAGTGAAAAGGCATTTTCTATCTTTATGTGACCCAGGCCTTAACCTTTGATCTAAAAACTCCCAACTAGATCAAATATTGTACCATGGCCAATCTGCCAGCCAAATTTCATGAGATTCTGCCCAGTAATGTTTGTGTTATGTAATTATCAAACACACAGCCAGATATATGAAAGTTGAATACACGTCTATCAAAACATAACCTTGCAACAAAG
>NC_090733.1:12769057-12789057 GCF_036898095.1 Palaemon carinicauda | reverse complement strand
TCTGAGCGTAAGAATCTTTTTTCATATATGAATATAAATTATCAGTAAAACAAATTTCTCAAACACTTTGCTAAAAAGTAATAGTGGTCTCATTTACTGAAATACAACTTATTTTCGTTTGAACTAATTAAACTCTGATTGTATTCAAAGTGCTACGTCGTCATCAGTATTTACGTTATCCCTCAATGATTATCTATTAGGCAAAGTTAACACTTAACTTTCGTTAATAATCAACTTCCCATGAACAACAGCTAGTTCATTCTATTGCTACTGATGCTACTGCAAATCAACTGATAATGAACTAGGTAAGCAATATTTGGTAGAACAATAACAGTTAACAAATTAGATCTAGGCAGGAAGTTAATTTTAATAGCCAGGCCTTCTCCATCAGGAGGCTCAATACTACACAGTATTCTAGAAGTTTTATTCCAGCTGTTACCAAGTTGTGGAATGATCTTCCTAATCGGGTAGTTGAATCAGTAGAACTTCAAAAGTTCAAAGTTGGAGGAAATGTTTTTATGTTGACCAGGCTGACATGAGTCTTTATAGTTTATATATGACATATCTGTTTTTGACGTCGTTAATAGTTTATATTGGACATATCTGTTTTGACACTGTTACTGTTTTAGAATGATTTATTGTTGAGTTGTTCTCATCATTTATTTATTTCCTTATTTCCTTTCCTCACTCGGCTAATTTTCCTTATTGGAGCCCTTGGCCTTATAGCATCTTACTTTTCCAACTAGGGTTGTAGCTTGGCAAATAATAATAATAATAATAATAATAATAATAATAATAATAATGATATAATATTTTATAACATGTATCAAGCACCATCATTTAAAATCTCTCTACAGTATATGAAACACAATGGCTTCCTCATTTCCTCAGTGTCAGAGTGAGCGGGGAAAGGGGAAATTAGACCCCCCCCCCCCCGCCAAAACCTTTTCCAATGAATGTGTCTACTGGGCTCCTCCGAAGAAAAAATAGCAAATATAATGAAATATATATATATATATATATATGTATATATATATGTATATATATATATGCATATATATATATATATATATATATATATATATATATATATATATATATATGTATATGCATATATATATATATATATATATATATATATATATATATATATATATATAATATATATATATATATATATATATATATATTTATATATATATGCATATGTTACATATATATATATTATATATATATATTTATATATAATATATATATATATATAATATATATATATATACTTCTAATCCTTGATATAAAAATATATAAAAGTAGGTGTTTTGTACAATGAGAATAATGACCTGTTTAAATGTGTACTATGACTGTCAGTAAATTGTTGTGCGGGATCACTGAACTCTTTTATAGGTGACCGTGTGTTAAATCTGATAGTTGATGTGTTGTAAGCCTATTGGTGAGAGTATATTTCCATCAGAGTGGAGTTTTCCACAAAATCTAACAATTCAGCATAATGATAGAGCAACATTACAGTTTACTTCTTCTGAGGGGTAAGCAGCACCACTCGAGCAATCATTAGAACAAGAAGAACTCGTCTGAAGAGTATCATGCTGAGTAAAGTGTAATCACAATCCTTTTTATAGTAAAGTAAAAGAAAAACCATGTTCCGAGGTCTCATTATCCCTCGACATGGGACATAATACGCATCTTTGTGTATGCTGTGAGCAAAGTTGTTCTTTAAGTTAGTTAGAATAAAAAGTTCAGGATGCCTAGATATACAAGGACTAACATAGCAGACACTGCTGGTGAGGGGGATTAAAACGAAGATGCAGTTGGTTATAGTGATGTTAATGAAGAACATAGATGATAGCAATAAACGCAGGACTTGGGAAAATAGGTTAGATAACCTAGCCGAGTTAATGAATAAATGATTAGTTTGAACGAGGAGATGAGCACCCCCACAACCACAGCGCATTGAAATCACATAAACAAAGTTCAAAGGCACACCATCGAAAGCACACTTGCACAGCCGAGTGAAGATACTCAAAATGTTGTAGTTTGAAAATTGCCAGAACTCCAGTGAAGTCCTAGGCCTTTTGATGATCAACGGCCTAATGATGGGTTTCAACCGATCAAAGAGTTTTTAAGAGGCTTTGAAGTAGCCACATATGAGTGGTCAGAAAGATAAAAGCAATTCAATTAATTAGGTTGCTGAAAGATGCCCCTACAATTGAGGTAATGTGTTGGCCACACGAGAGTTTAATAAATTATGCTGAAATAAAACGGTGTTTAATTGAGACGTACACCTTACCCGATGCGAGAAAAGGGGACATGAAAGAAAATTACAAACCCAAAATTCAAGAGGGTGAGTCAGTTCTCAGTATTGTAACTAGTATTTTTTTGCCAATCTCCCAGAAGATGATAAAGAAGAAATTACCCGTAAACATATTCGCAGAGTCGTAAACCCGTATTTATGTGGTTATTCATTCAATGACAATCGCTCGTTATCAGACCTAGTGATGGTGATATAAAACATTCTAGACAGTTTGCAAGAAGAAAAAAATGATGGAGAATAACTGTCCCGATGCCAGGAAGGTAGCAGCCATGACAGGCACTCATCAACCCCCAAACCAAGAGAGGGGAGAACGAACTCAAAAAGTTAGATGACTCTTCAGATATTGGTAGTGTGGGTGAGAGGGGCACCAGCGAGTGGAGACCCTCACCCAAAGATCCCCCAGCTGTTACACTTGTAAGGCCTATGGTCATCGATCTTGAGAATGCCCAGCAAAAAAGGCTGAGGGTGGGCACGCTGTTGCACACGCACACCACCACTTGCCAAATATCCTAGGAACAGAGTAAGGGGGAAACAAAGGTGATCGGTAACCCCGCCCCCCCCCCTCCGCATGACAACAGAAGCAATCGAGTGGGTAGTGGTGCGCCCCTATTATGTACCAACGACTTCACCCCCAGAGCAATTGGGACTGGAGCAGCGGGCAGCGGTATTGCAAGTAATGTCGTTGGCACTTACCCTACAAATCCTAATGAACTGCTCGGAGTTTTAGCATCAAGGATTGACCCACCGGATAAGTCTATTCAAGCGCTGATCGACACAGGAACCAGCGTTTCGCTTCTTGAACAAGGAATCTCATCAAACCCACTACAATTAGTGGCATCCATCATCCTCGACACACCAGGAGGAAATAAACTACAGGCAAGGCGTATAATGATTGGTAACTTCAAGGTTGGATCTGTGAAGTTTACACATGATTTTTTGTCTTACCAACCTTAGGAATTCCAGGAAGCGAGGCTATGCTTGGTTTGGATTTTATAATGAATAATGAAATATACATTTGTGGGGAAAAAGATTGAATAACAGTAAAAGCTGAAGGGTGCATTTTGCCGATAGAAAGTCACGAGAGAGTGAGTGCCTGTGCAGGAAAGGAGAGACAATTAAGTGATGTAAGAGCTATACTGAAAGATGCGAAGTATTGCCTCCCCAGACACTTATGACTATATTAGTGACCCTTTGTCAGACTCTCTCGGAGAGAACCAACGTCTTAGTTAAACCCTATGACAAATGGGCTGACAAGGTCTTAAAGGGCTTGTCAAGAATAAAAGAGAAAAGAGCAAATATTATAATGGATAATGTATAAAAGAAAAAAAGTTGTGTTAGGAAGTGATTCTATGTGTGAATTGGAGTTATGTAAAATTGCTAACAATGGTATCTTTGTAGCCAAAACTCTAGCCCACACAGACAAACGTGCTCAGAACTTGATTATATAAGAGCGAAAACTTAGTCCACCAGAATATCAACCTGGATTTAGTAGCATTGTTGATAATTATTTGGATGTGATTACAATTAGAGACGAGCCACCCGGGAGGATTAATTGATTTTCCTTTAGCATTGAAACTGGGCAGGCGGAGCCAATCAGGTTAAGGCCTTATAAGGTACCCCTTCATTCCCAGGTAGAGATAGAAAGGGATAGAGGTAAATTAAGGGAACAAGGGAATATCGAGGAGAGCAAATCCCCCTGGGCTTCTCGAAATGTAGCTGTTAACAAAAAGAATGGCTCAGTAAGATTGTGTGTTGATTATAGGAAGTTGAATGCATTCACTAAGGATAATGCATTTCCATTGCCCTCAATCAAAGAATTACTTGTAAAGATTTATACATATATATATATATATATATATATATATATATATATATATATATATATATATATATATGATAAATTTTGCACATTTAGACGTGTTTTTCATATTCAAATAAGCCATATATATTTTTGATACATTAATGTCTGGATATTCTTAATGATCTCGGGATCAGAGCCCCAGGCGAAATCACACAAAGACGAGAACTTGTGACTGGCCGGGAATCGAACCCTGGTCGGTAAGCTTGTATAGACAGTGACTAAACCACTTGGCCACGAAGAAAGATGAAAGTCAATGACAATTCTTCTGTACTTATACCTGTCGAATTCAGGTGTTTTGTACTTAGAATTGAAATCAACCCATCTTCACCATCGTAGCTAATTGGTAGTTTGTTACGTGGCATTCGATTAATGGTAAATTTTGCACATTTAGACGTGTCTTTCATATTCAAATAAGCCATATATATTTTTGATACATTAAGGTCTGGATTCTCTTAACGACCTCGGGATCAGAGCCCCAGGTGAAATCATACAAAGACAAGAGCTTGTGACCGGCCGGGAATCGAACCCTGGTCGGCAAGCTTGTATAGACAGTGACTAAACCACTTGGCCACGAAGAAAGATAAAAGTCAATGACAATTCTTCTGTACTTATACCTGTCGAATTCAGGTGTTTTGTACTTAGAATTAAAATCAACCCATCTTCACCATCGCAGCTAATTGGTAGTTTGTTACTTGGCATTCGATTAATGATAAATTTTGCACATTTAGACGTGTTTTTCATATTCAAATAAGCCATATATATTTTTGATACATTAATGTCTGGATTCTCTTAACGACTTCGGGATCAGAGCCCCAGGCGAAATTATACAAACACAATAGCTTGTGACCGGCCGGGAATCGAACCCTGGTCGGCCAGCTTGTATAGACAGTGACTAAACCACTTGGTCACGAAGAAAGATAAAAGTCAATGACAATTCTTCTGTACTTATACCTGTCGAATTCAGGTGCTTTGTACTTAGAAATGAAATCAACCCATCTTCACCATCGTAGCTAATTGGAATTTTGTTACTTGGCATTTGATTAACTATAAATTTTGCACATTTAGACGTGTTTTTTTATATTCAAATAAGCTATATATATTTTTGATACATTAATATCTGGATTCACTAAACGACCTCGGGATTAGAGCCACAGGCGAAATCACACAAAGACAAGAACTTGTGACCGGCCGGGAATCGAACCCTGGTCGGCAAGCTTGTATAGACAGTGACTAAACTACTTTGCCACGAAGAAAGATAAAAGTCAATGACAATTCTTCTGTACTTATACATGTCGAATTCAGGTGTTTTGTACTTGGAATTGAAATCAACCCATCTTCACCATCGTAGCTAATTGGTAGTTTGTTACTTGGCATTCGATTAATGATAAATTTTGCACATTTAGCCGTGTTTTTCATATTCAAATAAGCCATATATATTTTTGATACATTGAGGTCTGGATTCTCTTAAAGACCTCGGGATCAGAGCCCCAGGCGAAATCACACAAAGACAAAAGCTTCTGACCAGCCGGGAATCAAACCCTGGTCGGCAAGCTTGTATAGACAGTGACTAAACCACTTGGCCATGAAGAAAGATAAAAGTCAATGACAATTCTTCTCTACTTATACCTGTCAAATTCAGGTGTTTTGTACTTAGAATTGAAATCAACCCATCTTCACCATCGTAGCTAATTGGTAGTTTATTACTTGGCATTCGATTAATGATAAATTTTGCACATTTAGACGTGTTTTTCATATTCAAATAAGCCATATATATTTTTGATACATTAAGGTCTGGATTCTCTTAACGCCCTCGGGATCAGAGCAACAGGCGAAATCACACAATGACAAGAGCTTGTGACCGGCCGGGAATCGAACCCTGGTCGGCAAGCTTTTATAGACAGTGACTAAACCACATGGCCACGAAGAAAGATAAAAGTCAATGACAATTCTTCTGTACTTATACCTGTCGAATTCAGGTGTTTTGTACTTAGAATTGAAATCAACCTATCTTCACCATCGTAGCTAATTGGTAGTTTGTTACTTGGCATTCGATTAACGATAAATTTTGCACATTTGGACGTGTTTTTTATATTCAAATAAGCCATATATATTTTTGATACATTAATGACTGGATTCTCTTAACGACCTCAGGATCAGAGCCCCAGGTGAAATCACACAAAGACAAGAGCTTGTGACCGGCCGGGAATCGAATCCTGGTCGGCAACCTTGTATAGAGAGTGACTAAACCACTTGGCCACGAAGAAAGATAAAAGTCAATGACAATTCTTCTGTACTTATACCTGTCGAATTCAGGTGTTTTGTACTTAGAATTGAAATCAACCCATCTTCACCATCGCAGCTAATTGGTAGTTTGTTACTTGGCATTCGATTAATGATAAATTTTGCACATTTAGACGTGTTTTTCATATTCAAATAAGCCATATATATTTTTGATACATTAATGTCTGGATTCTCTTAACGACCTCGGGATCAGAGCCCCAGGCGAAAACATACAAAGACAATAGCTTGTGACCGGCCGGGAATCGAACCGTGGTCGGCCAGCTTGTATAGACAGTGACTAAACCACTTGGCCACGAAGAAAGATAAAAGTCAATGACAATTCTTCTGTACTTATACATGTCGAATTCAGGTGTTTTGTACTTAGAATTGAAATCAACCCATCCTCACCATCGTAGCTAATTGGTATTTTGTTACTTGGCATTCGATTAACGATAAATTTTGCATATTTGGACATGTTTTTTATATTCAAATAAGCTATATATATTTTTGATACATTAATGTCTGGATTCACTAAAAGACCTCGGGATCAGAGCCTCAGGTGAAATCACGCAGAGACAAGAGCTTGTGACCGGCCGGGAATCGAACCCTGGTCGTCAAGCTTGTATAGACAGTGATTAAACCCCTTGGCCACGAAGAAAGATAAAAGTCAATGACAATTCTTCTGTACTTATACCTGTCGAATTCAGGTGTTTTGTACTTAGAATTGAAATCAACCCATCTTCACCATCGTAGATAATTGGTAGTTTGTTACTTGGCATTCGATTAATGATAAATTTTGTACATTTAGACATGTTTTTCATATTCAAATAAGCCATATATATTTTTGATACATTAATGTCTGAATTCTCTTAACGACCTCGGGATCAGAGCCCCAGGCGAAATCATACTAAGACAAGAGCTTGTGACCGGCCGGGAATCGAACCTTGGTCGGCAAGCTTGTATAGACAGTGACTAAACCACTTGGCCACGAAGAAACAGCCAAACGTCAATGTAGTTCAGAATCCCAAACAAACAAACAGTTCTTCAAATAACGCTGAGCCTGGGTCGTCAAACCAGACCTCGCAAGGTCAGACTAATTTTCAGAATGTGCAGAGCAAAGCAAATACCACATAATTAACTCCAGCGGGGAAGAGAGTGATGTTGGGTCAAGGTCATTCAGTCAACATCAGTAGTATTGAATAATCAATTTAATGTTTTATCAGATCACTGTGAGGCAATAGATTTTCCTATGAAACACACGGCCCAATTAAGTAAATCAGTGCATGCTCCCGTAGATTTGCAACGAATTCATACAATAATAAGCCAAAATGAGTTACGACAAACATTATATGCTGTAAATTTAGAACACAAATCCTTTACGTTATTTTTTTACTCTGGTAGTCCACGTAATATCATGGATTTTAGGAGACATCATTTGTTGTTTTCGAACTTTCCGATAGAAAAATCCGGAGTGACACTCTTGGGTATAGGAAATAATGATTTAAATATAATAGGCATAACTCATGTTCATTTCAAGGTCGGTAAGCGCACGTTTGCCGATACATGTGTTGTTGTACTAAACAATGATATGTATCCAGCTGTAATTATAGGATACCCATCTATGGGCAATCAAAATATTATCTATAAGTCTTCTAGTACCTTGAAATCAGTTTTGGATAAAAAGGAGACGACAAATGTAACCGTAACGTACGTTGAAGAACCAATTACTTGTCTCACTAATAAAGAAATAATATATGCGACCTGCAGAATTCTCGTTCACCCGTAATATCATCTTGCACGCAATCTATCGAACCATGCGTACCTTCGAATTTAATAGTGCAAGTAAAGAAAACATTACCAGGATCTGAAATATTAATCCTTTCCGACACTTTGAAAACTAACGGATTGTCCGTCACACAAGCTATTTATACAGTAGGCTCACATCAACAATGTAATATTGAAGTCTGTAATCATTTAAAAACCACTTTAGTAATTCACAAAAATCAACATATCTTGGATGTAGAAGTTTATAAACATCGTATTCTTACCGTTGCTGAAATCAATCACGCTCAATCAGTTGCGGATGAATCCCTTTTGCAATCTATTAAAAATAAAATCAATAAAGACATTCAAGACTAAGAAATTCAGCAGAAAATTTTTGGACTTATAACTGAATATCATGATGTTTTTTCCACTATGGATGGATCCTTAGGAAAAACAGATGTGATCGAGCATCAAATAAGGTTGAAGGATAAGCAGAAAATTATCTATGTACCCTCGTAGAAACTTCCTATGAGATTCCAGAATGAAATAAATGATGAAGTAGGTAAAATGCTAGAAGAAGGAGTCATTAGGAAATCGAACAGCCCTTATAATTTTCCATTAATAGTTGTACCGAAAAAAGATCGAACATGGCGTATCTGCGTAGATTTCCATCGTCTAAACGAGGAGACGATCCCTGATCGATTCCCAGTGCCATGTACTGATGATATTTTGTCTTTGTTAGGTCAGAATAAATATTTTACCAGTTTGGACTTACTTAAAGGCTTACACCAGATAGAAGAGAGAAGATAGTATCCCATACACAGCCTTCAGCACAGCCATGGGACATTATGAATTTTTACGGATGCCTTTTGGTTTACGTTGTGCTCCCATAACATTTACAGGAATGATTAACATAGTGTTTGGAGACTTGCTAGGGGATATATTGCATGCCTGTATGGACCACCTTGTAATCTTTTCCAACACCTTAGAAGAACATCTACGTAAATTAGAACTAGTACTACAGAGACTAAGACAACATAACTTAAGGGTAAAGATTAGTAAGTGTGAATTTTTCAAAACAGAATTGATATATTTGGGTTTTATGGTGTCAAGCCAAGGTCTTAAAGTAGTCCATGATAAGGTGTCGGCTATCCGTAACTTTCCCATATCTACTATTGTCAAGGGAATACAGCAATTTCTGGGTTGTAGTGGATATTACAGGCGTTTTATACGCAACTATTCAATAATAGCCGCTCCCTTAACTGATCTTACGAAGAAGGGCGTAGATTTCATATGGTCTGAGCAGCATCAACAGGCGTTTAATACCTTGAAAGATGAACAGTGTAGTTCTCCTATCTTAAAATTTCCTGACTTCGGTAAGGAATTCTTCATTGCAACAGACGCCTCAGACTTAGGACTAGGTGGGGTATTGCTTCAGCAATATAATAAACAATTTTTCCCGATAGCTTTTTATTCTCGAAAACTGAGAACTTACGAAAGTAAGTATGCAGTAATAGACAAGGAATGGCTAGCTATTGTTAATTCACTTGTGCATTTCAAGTTCATAATATACGGTTATCCCGTTAAGGTTCTTACTGATTATAAACCACTAACCGACTTCTTTAAAGGCTTCAATCACAGTCCCAAACGAACTCGGTGGCATTTGATCATTCAAGACTTTGGCGCGAAAATCGGGTATTTACCTGGGAAAGCAAATATCATTGCCTATGCATTATCACGCAACCCCGTGTCATCTTATACGGAGCCTTTAGCTGAATTAATAGATATATCAACATCCATGCATATAGTTAAAACGATATCTGAACAAGAAGATTTGGGCTGGAGTGCTGAATTATTACAGACTGAGCAAAGAAAAGATCCGAAATTAGAAAAAAATTATAAATGCTTTGAAAGGCAATCATAAGGAAAAGGAATATATAAAGTATAAGCAGCAGAATTATATAATCAAAGACAATATTCGGTGTAGAACCGTGACAAGGAAAACCCGCAATACAGAACATGTAACTAACGACCAGGTAGTGGTACCAATCTCACTTATTTCCACTGTCCTGAATTGGATGCATGCAATTCCATTGCATGGACACCCGGGATTCTCATTAATGTCACAGAAAGCCAAATCATTGTTTTATTGGCAAACGATGCTTACAGATATTAAAAAAACACATGGCTAATTGTCGCACATGTCAGGAAAACAAAGGGCATACGAAAACACCTGTCAGCTTAGGGGCTTATCCCATGCCCAATCAACCCTTTGAAAGAATACATTTAGTTTTGTTAACAGGATTTTACGAGTCAGACAGAGGAAATAAGCACCTCTTAGTAATTGTAGATGCTTTAACTCGATATGCAGAACTAATAGCGCTTAAAACTAAAACTGTATTACGAGTGTTATATTTGTAAACATGGAATTCCACACATGATAATCTCAGACTCGGGTGGAGAATTTAATAATCACTTTCTTACCTCATTGTGTGAATTCCTTTGCATAAAGAAAATAAATACCATGATATATCACCCAGAGTCAAATGGGCTAGTGTAAAGAGCAAATAGGAAGGTTTTAAATATATTAAGAGTAACACTAGGGGGATCAGACCCCAACTAGGATATTGCATTACCTGCGGTACTGAGTACTCTGAATCATTCATATCATATATCAATTAAAATGTCACCGCATGAAGCATTGTATGGTACCCCAGTTAGAACGCCTTTCCATGTATTAACGCCTACAACTAATCTATCAAATCCTTTAAAAGAATGTATAAATGCGAGCAAAAGTCGTTTTGATATGCTTCGAAAGAATTTAGAAGAATCACAAATCATAATGAAAAGGAATCATGATAAAATAGAAAAGCCAACTAAAACATATACCGTGGGTGATGATGTATACATAAAGGTAAATGTACGTAAAGGACTCAATTATAAACTAACACCTAAGTTTGAAGGCCCATTTAACATTTTGGAAAATTAACGGCCAATAGGTTTAGAGTTCAAAATGTATCCCAACCCACTGATGAGAGAATCGTACCATTGGCTCACATAAGAAATTAAAATAAGAGGGAAAGAAGTGAGGGAGAGATTTTTCTTTGTATGTTAAAAGTTTTCTTCTTAATACAGGAGTAATTACATATATTTTTCTCGTAACAGGTTTCCAAGATGAATTTTTTGTTGTTGGGAGTGATATTGTTCGCTCAGACATTTTTCTCATGTGGGATGAGCTCTAAAACTAAAAGTATAGATTTTAAATATGGCACTATAGTTGAAAGACAAGAAGACGTTTTTATTACATCAAGTAACGTAGTTGTTGAAGTGTGAATGCAAGCAATTTTTCTCCCAGAGAATGACGTCACCAGCTTAAACAGGTGCCATTTCAGGGTTTGCTGTCTCATTAGATGAACTGCATAGAAGACATTTTCATTTGAATACAGAGAGTTCGCTTGGATCAACACTAAAAGTTGCAGAGATGCTATCTGATGACTTGCAAAATAAGACTTACGAGACAGAATCTTTGGCTCGTGACCTTTTGATGTGGACTGCAGGACACGAAAACATTGAGAAACGTAACCCGTTTATTTTTGCTGCATTAAACATCTTTGGTTCTATTGCAAGTTTAGGTTTAGGAATTTCCAATCATCTTAAGATTGGTGATCAAAATAAGAAAATTGAGTTCTTGACTCATGAAGATGAATTGATTATGTCAGAACTAAGGAATCAGTTAGCTTCTTTCAATCAAATTATGAGTTTAGTAAATGAACATTCAAGTAATATCAATCAGATTATGGAAGTACAGGATTTGTTGGCAACGTTAACGTATTATGATTCAAAAATAGATCACATACATAACAGAATTACACATTTCATTGAGAAATCAAAAGATTATGTGGAAGCTATCACGTTAGCGACTAAAGGTGTACTGTCACCCCATTTGTTGCCAATAAAATACTTAAAGTTAATTGTGGAGAACGGACGGGAGAAACTAGGCTATATTCCTTTGTTAGACGCACGTAGGTTAGAATTTTATTACAGCCTAATTACAGTAAGCGCTGAAAATAACAGGATTATGATTACAGTTCCCTTTAATTCTTCTGAGGCCTGGCAATCTTACAGGATATCACCATTTCCGACTTTCATGACGAATCACTCAAATCCAGTAATATCCAGTTTGACAGGACACGTATTGATTTCCCCAGACAAGGAAACATATACGGTCATTAAAGACTTAAATCAATTAACTAACTGTTCAGACGCAATGGATAGAAAAATATGTACAGCTGACTCATTTGAACTCCATAAAAACTTAATGAATTCATGCGAGTTAGGTATAGTGCTAAACGGTGCTCTCTCCCATACAAGTAAAAATTGTCTGGATAAGCTTTATCCCTTTGACAATAATGAGTTCAATTGCAGAATGAACAACGGCTCGTGGATATGATACGACAAGGCCGGCTTCAATGTATCATGCCCGGACGGATCCACATCCTATTCCCAAATCTTCGTTGCAGCAGATGGTTGTATCGGGACATCCCCTAATTCCATGGTGAAAGGTATCAAGACCATCATCAGAGAACGAGCCTACTTCGTGATCTTCACGTGGTCAACAACGGTTCCATCTTTACCTCTCCCATACAACAAACAGGTAGTCAAGCGGTTGATGAAATTGACCGAGATGGACCACCCGTCACCGACTTATAAAGAATTTCTTCACCCCATACTACTAGCATGAACAGTTGTGACGGTGATGATGTTTATCGCCGTTAACATCTTTGTTTGGCTTAGGTTAAAGTACAATAGTTTGCAGCTCAAACAGAACGTTTTGCCATGTCCAGACAAAACTCCTTATTTAATTAAATTTAAAGCCGTTTGAAAGTGGACCCTTCATTCGCTCAAAGGAGTAAAATTGTCTTGGAAAAGTGTTGTGTACGAAAAGCAGTTAGTACGCTAGTAATATTTAATTGAAGAGACTATAGAACATTTGCATTTTTGAAAAAAAAAACATTTAAAAACCATTTTAAAAACAAATATTTTTTTTTGGTATCTAATAAAATATATAAGCCGGAATGTTAAAAGAAAAAAAAACAGAATGTATGGGCATCTAATAAAATATTTAAGCCCTATATATATATATATATATATATATATATATATATATATATATATATATATATATATATATATATATATATATATATATATATATATATATATATATATATATATATTTATATGTACGAAACCGTGCAAGTACCAGGAATTCGTGTTTGTGCACTAAAATTGTATCTTTACCAAGGTAACAAATATTTTTATTAGTTACCGTATTATAATAATCTATATTTCTGACAAAGGTAACAATTATTCTTTAACAAAGTTACCGAATCATATGTATATCAGTATTTTTTTGGGGTACCATATAATCATTTGCTAGCAATGTACCATATATGTGATCTGTATTTATCATGCATTTTTTCTTTGCTTTGGTAATATCTGTTAATATGCATTATTGTTATTATTTTTTTATTGTGCCTATTTGAACATTCATCTTCATTTGCTTATGGCTGAAGTTAAACAAAAATTAATATATATGTCCAGTCACACTCCTAGTAAACATATTTTGACGTGTTGTTAAATCTTTTTTTAAAAATTGAGATAGCTGGCCGAGCTTATGTAATAATCATATATTACATGTTTAAAACACATGACGTAATAGGTCATTGTGAAGTAGAAGCTAGTGTGAGAAGTGCTGTAGTCAGATCATAGCAGGATGCGAATACCAGATCTCAGCAATGTAACAATTTTATGAAGAATAAACACGAATACGAATCATGAGACAGAGTTGTGTCGCCACCGGATGCAGATGTCTTCCTATACTAATGTTTAGTTTACAATATGAGTTTAAATGCTGAGATAACTGACTATACGATATCTGTGATATCGATATTTTAGCCAGTTCTTGTCAATACATCATATGGAATGGTCATCCCACCAAACCAGCTATACTCCTGTGATAGAGATGTTAACACTGTTGTTTTTTAAAGAATCAACCATTTTAAAGTTAACTTACTTAACTTTACTTAAAGATGTAACATACTAACTAACATACCTAATGTATGTTAACAACAGTAGCACACTAATATATATATATATATATATATATATATATATATATATATATATATATATATATATATATATATATATATATATATATATATATATATATATGCATTGTTTGTGTATTTATAGGGGCTACTTAAGACGTAAAAGAAACCACAATATGATATATGGCAACTTGATTTGTAATATTATGTATGCGTTTACTGAGGATGGACATGGCTCCACGCATATTTTCAGAAGTAGTATGAAGAGCAACCCTTCTTTGTCTTGTCGTCGTAACACCAGAGACCTATGATGAACGATTTCCTCTGACTGTTGGGGGACTTTTGAATCTAAGGCCCTGTCCACACTACCGGACAGTCCCCGACGTGCAAATAGTAATACCAGACCACAATAGTTAGTGAAAATTAGGGTTGATGACATCAGAAGCGGAAAAACTAAAGGCAGGGATCTGGCAACACTTTATGATGCCAGATCCCTGTCTGTGGTTTTCCCGCTTCTGATGTAATTAACACTCAATCTTACTAACTATTGTAGTCTGGTATCACTGTTTGCCCGTCGGGGACTGCCCGGTAGTGTGGAGAGGGCCTAAGAGTACCTTGATGCCTACTGTTCGACCTCACCACCGAAAAGGCGAAAAATTAGCGATCACCGAACTTTGGAACAATCCTGGACTATATACATAAGCTTATGGTCAAATTTACTATTTTGCCATATATAAATCCTTTGTATGAATGGGAATAGCAGTTACTGTCAAATTAAAGAATAGATTTACAGAAAACTGTTTTATATAATCAACGCCTCTGAGGCAGCCATTATTATTATTATTATTATTATTATTATTATTATTATTATTGAACTAAGGAACCACCGTAACGAGGCTATAATATGGCCAATCAAAAGCCACAGTAGTGTTAAAATATATTATTGTACAATAGTAAAAAATATATACAAGTTGAGACTTTTGGATACTGCTCCGTATCCCTCTTCAGTCCTACTGACGGTCAAACAATGGAGGGAGCGTTACGACAGTGAAAAAAAAAAAATATAATAGCAACTGGTTCAAGGCAGATAGATCCAAGTGTTGGTCAGGTAATCCCTGTTCGGTTGTTTCTGTTGGCGAGACAGCTGGAACGGCGAAGTGGTCGTTCAGGTGATTCCAGCTGAGCAATAATAACAACAATGGTATTAGGAAAACACCCAGCCTTTATCAAATTCCCTGTGCCAATTGCCCTCAGAAATACTTTGGAGAAAGTGGGCGGGGTTTGGATGTAAGACTTTCTGAACATCGTAGGGCCTATGAACTCCATGCAATGAATAATGGTCTTGTTTCACATTCATTCGATCCAGGACACAACATCAATTAGAATGCTGCCTCTGTCATTTTTAAGAGTGGGGATGTTGGTGTTCGTCGCCTAGTGGAAGGAGCTGCTATTAGAAAGGGGTGTGCTTTTAAAGGGAACAAAACCTTCACTGATGAAGATAGTTTTACCGAGTCTTTAATAATTGACCACTTTGTCCACGATTTTAGGACTCATATGTCTGGTGATTGTGAGACCCCCGATGTTGCTCCCAACTCTCTTTTATCCCAGATGACTGAGGTTACTACAGCTTCAAGTCATGGCACCGATGGAGTGTCTGCTCAGCTGGAATCACCTGAACGACCACTTCGCCGTTCCAGCCGTCTCGCCAACAGAAATAACCGAACAGGGATTATCTGACTAACACTTGGATCCATTCACCTTGAACCAGTTGCTATTATATTTTCTATAACTGTTGTAACGCCTCCTTCATTGTTTGACCGTCAGTAGGACTGAAGAGGGATACGGAGCAGTATCCAAAAGTCTCTCCTTGTATAATTTTTACCATTGTACAATAATATATTTTAACACTACTGTGGCTTTTGGTTGTCATTTATTTTTTTATATATATACCAATCACTGTTATCAACCATGTCACAGCTGAGGCGTTATAATCCCCCTGATTTTACGTCGCTGTCTTCAGAGTCCAGCTAAAGTGTCGCTGGTAACTTTGCTAAACACTTTAATGTGAAACTTTTGGGCATAAAGGTTAAACAGTATATAGCTACAAATTTTTTAATTGTATTTCATCCAAATTATACGCTGCAATACTACCCAATGATTAATAAAATAACTAATAATACCTACTAGCTCTTATTTTTGCACAAATATGATTACGCGCTCATAAAACATTTAAATATTTCAAAAAATAAAATTCTTTAGTTATTCTGTTAAAATGGAAAACTTGGCTACAGAAATAATATTTCATGCACTAAGTTATTTTTGCAAATATTAAGGGTAAAATTGTGCTTCGAGTTCTGTAAACCGACAAAACAGTGTGTTTAAATGAAAAAAGGCCGGTCACTTACAAATATCTTTCACGTCGTTATTATCATAATTATAACCAAGTATTTTCAACACTGAAATATGAATCCGAATCCGTTACACAAAGCTTCCATATATAATATAACTTATTACCTTTGCTTCTGCATTAGCGTGAATCTTCGAAAATAATAGCTGTAATTACGACAGTCAAAATTGAAAATACACTCGTCGTTACTTTACGACAGTGGTAGAAATTGCTACCGTTATTATTTGAAGATGAATCGCACTATAATTTCACGATATGCGATCCAATGCTATTTCTTATATCACTCACAACCCCTGATGACTTCGCTGTCAACAGAACCAATAGAGAGAGAGAGAGAGAGAGAGAGAGAGAGAGAGAGAGAGAGAGAGAGAGAGAGAGAGAGAGAGAGAGAGAGAATAGTATTATATAATTATTTATTAAATGATACTTTTTTTTTTTCATCCGATGATGATACCAAGTTTTTTCATAGACTATAAATGCCATACAGAGTGGTTTGTCATTCTTTGTTGATTTTTCCATTAGCTGGTTACTACATGGATATGATAAGTTTTCGAATACCTACTTCTGAAGCCTTCCTGTTCTCTGGTGTGATAAAAGTCTAGCTTTCTTTCTATCGGCCAAATACAATCTATGAAAATATTGTGTATCACGGAGGGTAAACTTATTGGGCGATAATTTTTCAGGTCTTTCCTGCCACCCTTTTTCGTGAATTAGGAAAATGATAAATTTTTCTATGCTCTAGCTATGGTACATTCTTACAGATATTTGGTGAAGAGTTCAGAGAATTTTACTACTATGAAATCTCCTCCCCCTGCCTTTTAATATTTTTGGTTGTTGCTTCCCCTACTGTTATGTTTTCTACTGGCTCAGGTGTTTCATTATTTCTATTGGTGAAGTTATTTCTTATATCACTATAGCATAGCATTGTTTAGAAATCCTCTTAAATTTTTATCAAGTAATCTATATTGTGGATAATATATCCAATTTTATTATTCACATTAAATATATGGTAGCATTCTGTTCCAATTCTTCTTTTCATTAACTTGATTCTTCTTCTCTTCATTAGTGTTTCCTCAATTACTGTCTAATATTTGTAAATACAATCATATACATACATTATATATATATATATATATATATATATATATATATATATATATATATATATATATATATATATATATATATATATATATATCCTTTTTTCTGAGTGGTGATACATTAGCGTGGTGAAAGTGTTTGTTTTATCGCCCTGACCAGCATGGCTGTACTAGTTAGCAAGGCCAAGACACACAAGGTCTACTCAATAAGGTGGAGTCGCCTCTCACCTGTGGTAACTATTTAAGCGACGACGTTCACATGACAGGTAACTGCTCCGGGGATAAGTGAAGAACTATTTCAGAATTTCAGTCATTCAGTGCTTACCTGATTGCCATGGGATAATGATAAAGTAAACACTTAATTTTCTTCAAGGGGCTTGTGTGAACTAAGATAATTTTGAAAATTTACAAAAGATTATTGAGTGTACAGTATACTGTATAACGATGAATGACGACATATGTCTGTTATGTAAATGGGTGTAAATATAAGTATCAGAAAATTAAATAAAAAGTTTCAATTATTTATAGTGTCCCCCAAAACTGATATATTACGAAATAAGTTGGAAAGGTTATGTATAGGTGAACTGTCAAATGATGTTGAACGCACAGCACATATAAGGTTTGTTGCACTTATTTTGGACCAGAAGCAAATGAAAGACGTTTGTGGAACGAGTTTTTACAAATATTGCAACTTCCTAAACGATAAAGACTCAAGGCTGAGCAATAAGAAATTATTATTATTATTATTATTATTATTATTATTATTATTATTATTATTATTATAATGATATTGCTTATTTCTTCTCTCTTCAACTCCCCCCAGATGCTGAAGTCTTAATGAGGATGGGGGTTTTAGTAAATAGCAGCTGGGCTCTAATGAACAGTGGGAACTACTTTCCCACTGGGTCTCGGTGCCCAACCGTTACTCCAACTAAATCAGTCAGCACTTTCTCTTTTCCTTTTGGTTATTTCTTTTATTCACCCATCTCTTCCGTTTAGGCTTAAACTTGTTGACGACTTTGGCTTGTTTGATTATACTTTGACTGCTTCTTTGGATTTAGCACAATGTGGAATGGATGACATTCCATCTCATCCTGTGCCAATTTAGACGCCATCACCCTCTGGCAGACCCCATTGGGTACAGACCAAGTCTGTTAAGAGTCGGGCTCCAGTGATCCGGTTGTAAGTCACCCATATTTGCTGGTAATGGGTTACGCCAGGCATTGGAGTCACCTGTGGAAGGGACTAACTACCCCCACTGACCAGTGTTTGCCCACATAAAGAGAGGCAGCCCCACTCTAATAGAGGACAGGTCCCCGCTGAAGCTTCTTCTTGTGTTAGGCCACATGGGATAGGAGGACTGACATCTTCCGATAACAGGTGGATAACCCGGCTTGCTCTTTCAAAAAAACCAACCCCTCTGTTGACGACCTGGAAAATACAAACATGGACCTCGGTACAGATAGCTCCAACTCGTAATATTAAAACCTTACTCACATCATATGAAGAATGATAAAAAAACTCTAGAGAAGAAGAGAGAGAGAGAGAGAGAGAGAGAGAGAGAGAGAGAGAGAGAGAGAGAGAGAGAGAGAGAGAGAGAGAGAGAGAAATGATGACAGTATAAAAATATATAGAAAAGTAGAAGTATTACCTGGTCACTATGAAGTAGTGATATATGAGAATTTTTTTATTTTTGAATTTTAAAATGGAAGACATGAACGTGTAAATGTTTTTAAAGCTAACAGTATGTTGCTATATGTGGAGGGCAGCCAAAAATTCTTCCCCAGGGAAATGGAAGTCACCAAAACAAGGCGAAAGATTGAAAACTCTCACAACATTGGATGGTTATAGTGTCAAATGCGTTTTGCACGCCACTGTCAACCAGAATAAAGGTGTGATATATGCTCCAGAATTGCTGGACATAGAAGAAAAAGAAATTGAGGATGAACTGAGGGGGTCAAGAAGTAGTAAAAGTAGTCAGAATGAGAAAAAGAGTTGGAGAAAAACCTATTCCTCTTAATACTTTAATTATAACATTTGATCAATGCCGATTATCAAATGTTATTAAAGCTGGTTGGCTATCTATGAAGGTGAAACCATATATCCCTTCACCATTGCGATGTTATAATTGCCAAATGTATGGTCA
>NC_090733.1:12761557-12764057 GCF_036898095.1 Palaemon carinicauda | reverse complement strand
CCACATAATTTGGGAAGACCACACTGAAGGGATTAATCTAGATTCAAAAAATTCCATATATATGTTGGATAAAAGTGGGGACAGAGGATTACCCATAGCCATACCAAAAACCTGTTCATAGAAACCTCCATTAAAACTAAATTTACATTTTTTAATGCACAAACAAATAAGCTCAATAATAGTATGGGTTGATAAAGGTAAATCATAAGCATCTAAAATACCCGACAGGAAATCCAATAAGTCATCAACCGACACTTTGGTAAACAATGAAGTTACATCAAAACTTACTAATCTATGTCTAGACGTAAGGTTAACTTTTTGTAATTTTTCGCAAAGATCAACAGAATTTTTTATATGAGAGGTTGAAATAGATCCTAAGATCGGGGAAAGTAATTTGACTAAATATTTTGATAATTTATAGTTAATAGAACCTGTAGCACTGATAATTGGTCTGATTGGATATCCTGTTTTATGGGTTTTAATTAAACCATATAAATAAGGCAAAGACGGACCAGTAGAGATAAAGGCATTAATTAAGGATTTTTCTTGTTTTAAGATAGATTTTAAGTTTTTATTAAAATCTTTGATGACCTCGTCTAAGGGATTAACTCTCAATTTTATGTAAGTTGAAACATCAGATATAAGTACATACATCTTTTCTAAATAAGTTGTTTTGTTCATAATAACTAATACATTAAGTTTTCCATATATAGAAAGCCTACAAATAATTTTTCATATGTACATTTTTACTCCGGTCACTGTAAAAATATTAAGCATTCAGTTTTTTCCTCCATGTACCTTAGGGCATTGAGAATTTGTAGCCCAGATTACATTGAGGAGGAATTCACTAAAATAGAAAAAATTGCAACAGATCTTTGTTATCCTAAATATTTCTTAGAAAAATGTATGAATAAGGCTAAGAAAACATTTTATAGTGTCCAATTAGAGAGAAAGGAAACAATTAATAATATGCTTTGTTTGCCATTTCATGTTTGTTTTTTAGATGTTATACCCCTTTTGAAAAAACTAGACATTTCTGTAGTGTTTAAATATAATTGTACATTAAAAAACATGTTAATTAAGAATAGTTCTGGAAATGATAATAATGTAATATATAGCATTCCTTGTTCAGAGTGTAACCTATTTTATGTTGGCCAAACATCAAAAAGTATACCAGTCAGATTAAAACAACATCAGGTGGCCGTCTCCAGGGGTTCTCTTAATAATGCCTTGGCCTCCCACTGGTTAGGGTCAAGTCACAGAATTGGCTGGTCAAAGACGGAAAAAGTAATCCATGTAAATGACTATTTCCAAAGGAATATTGTTGAATCATTTTTAATCTCCTGTACTCAAGGTAGAAATTTGAATCTAAGCCCAGGTCTGTTTTCCGTTAATCCAGTATTATCCTTTTATCTAAAATCTGACTTCTCCGGAATTATTAAGAAACTGACAGCTGTTGGATCCCCTTCTCCAGTATAAATACGATGTCTTTGTATATGTATTCTCATTGCTGAGTTTGATAATGTCCTGAGTGGATGGAAGTACTAACTCCAATCAAGTCTTTTTCATTTTTCTTTTCGTGGCTATAATACATATATATATATATATATATATATATATATATATATATATATATATATATATATATATATATATATGAAATATTAAGGATAATAATAATAATAATAATAATAATAATAATAATAATAATAATAATAATAATAATAACAATAATAATAATAATAAAAATAGTAATAATTTTAATAATAATAGTAATCTTTATTATTATTATTATTATTATTATTAATAATGTTATTATTATTATTATTATTATTATTATTATCATTAATATTATTATTATTATTATTATTATTAACAGTTTCTTTTGGGGATATTCATAATAAAAACAGCTCATATCCACTATTAAGAAAGCTAAAACGGCATCACGAGAAAAATCAACATTAACGCAAACAAATAGTATGGCTCAAATTATTCTATTTTAGGTATATTTCACTTGAAGTATATCTAAATACTAAATATTGAAAGTGATAAAAAAGTCCTTATAAATTAATATTTTTGTATGGATACATTAACTTCTTCATAGCTATATTTCCTAATTTACTTTTCACTGCAATTATCCTTCATTCTAGAGAAAAAGAAAAAAATTCTATAGTTAAAAATGGGAAGGACAAATCATGTGAATTATAAAAAGAAAGAAAATTTTTATTTTCTATCCTAATTTCCATTTTCCATTGCATACCTACTCCCATTAATATTCCTTTTACAACAGAGATTTTCTTGTGTGAATGAACAATTATTTGAAAATATGCCAAGCAATGCAAAGAAAAATCTATATCCTTTATTTTACTAGATCAACGCTTTAGGATGTGAAATAAGAATATTCACGCCAATTCTTTGAAATAACAAGCAAAATGTTTTTTCAATTACAAAATTCCTCCATTTATTTATGAATGTTTGAGTTAGGGCAACATACCCTTGA
>NC_090733.1:12749057-12756557 GCF_036898095.1 Palaemon carinicauda | reverse complement strand
TTATATTAGAAACCAAAGTATCAGAGCACAAAAAAATACCATACTGTCTGAACGCAATCGTAAGGGCTTGAATATTTCCATGAAGAGCACGAATATTGCAATACAGTAGACGACATTGACGAAATCTAGGACGTACTGGTCCTAGATTTCGCTCAATGTCTCCAGACTGCATAAGAATTGATAGTAATACTTAAAAACTAGATTAACAAGAATTATACAAAAAACAATATATATAGAAATATGAATAAAGTGATTGATCATACCCGTAGACTATAAATAAAAGTCAGAAAACTGGTCAACATGGAAGAGCCTATATACCATGCAAGGCTAAATACCCTCCTGGATAGCCACCTCAACTGAAGGGAGGATAGTAAGGATGGTTTTGAGAAGAAAACGAGTCAGATGAGGAAAAGACAAGCTCTTAATAAACCACCAGGCACCTCTGGGCCTTCTATTAATCCTACAAAAAAAAAAAAAAAAAAAAAAAAAAAAAAAAAAAAAAAAAAAACAAGAGGAAGGGTAAGAAAAAAGATAGAATAGTGTGCCAGAGTGTACCCCAGAGCAAGAGAACTCTAACACAAGACAGTGGAAGACCATGGTACAGAGGCTATTGCACTCCCCTAGACAAGATAACAGTGGTTTTATTTTGGAGTGTCCTTCTCCTAGAAGAGCTGCTTACCATAGCTAAAGAGTCTCTTCTACCTTTACCAAGAGGAAAGTACAGTGAACAATTACAGTGAAGAAGTGTTTGGTAATATCATTGTTGTCAGGTGTAGGAGAAAGGTGAGAATCTGTAAAGAATAGGCCAGATTATTCAGTGTATGTGTAGGCAAAGAAAAATATAGCTACAACCAGAGAGAGGAATCCAATGCATTACTGTCTGGCCAGTCAAAGGATCCAAGATTTCTCTAGCGGTAGTATCTCAATGAGCGGCTGGTCCTCTGGCCAACGTATTACCTATATATATATATATATATAAATATATATATATATATATATATATATATATATATATATATATATATATATATATATATATATATATATATATATATATATATATATATATATCGTTTGTTATCTGGTTTTATTATCAAATACATTAATTCTCTTATATCACTAAATAGCATACCCTTCTTTCCTAGCGCTGGAAGAAATCGTTTCGATACAAAGATGTGGTGTCAATAAAACTTAAAATCTTTATTAATGCAGAGAGAGAGAGAGAGAGAGAGAGAGAGAGAGAGAGAGAGAGAGAGAGAGAGAGAGAGAGAGAGAGAGAGAGAGATAAATCACTGAATATAATGTATTTTCCATTTGTGTGCAAACGTTTAAAAACAGTTTGTTCAACATTTAATTGGCATGGTAATGACGTTTGTTAACCATGGCTATTTTTCACTCGGATGCAAATCAAATACCGTAATTATATTCAGAATAATTTTTGTGATTCTTTTTTCTTCTTGAATAATATCATGAACTAGGTCCATTCTAATCTTGGAATAGATAAATGAACTCAACTAAAATATGGTACTAGTTCAAAATCATATTCCATAAAACAATCCCTAGGGTTTGAATGTTTGCGCAGGCAGTAATTTCTAAGAGATAATTCACCTAATTTACCTAAAAAGTTAAAATTTTAGATTGGAAACTAAAGTAACCGGATTTTTTTTCATTCAAATTGCAAATGAAAAACAATCAAATCACGATATTGGAAAAACATCTAAAACCGATTGAAATATTTTATGGCGAAATATTGAAAGCACTCATGGTAAGCTCTAAATTATTACATTTTACTAGTATTGGTGGAAACAGTAAGTTGAACGAACTTATAGAGAGAGAGAGAGAGAGAGAGAGAGAGAGAGAGAGAGAGAGAGAGAGAGAGAGAGAGAGAGAGATGACTTGGCACTTTCGCCCACTTCTGTCGGTAAATTTGATTTTGAATATTTTGTATATTTTGTTGATTAAACAAGTTTTTTGTCAAAATGTTCGTTCTTAATATTTGGTATGATCATCATTGAGGGGTGTTATTTTTTACTTTTTTTATTTATTAGAAATAATTTTCATTAACCAGAGTTGTTATTGTAATCGTTTATAGTTATAGATTAGATGCAATTACTAATTGGCCTACTATCTTTAATCATGCGATAGTATCTACTAAAATTGTCAATAGTATTAAATTTTCCCGGGAATTTCTTTTTAATTTTCCATAATTCCTGATTACTTTTATTTTCTTATTTCTTTATTTTTCAGATATCATGCTTATGTAAAGGATTTCAGAGTTGATTGTATGATCTCTTTTTGCTTTTCATCACAAGACCCTTTTTTGTTCTTTTTTTTAATAGTAACTAAAAATTATTAAGAAACTGTTTTAGCTTTCTACATTAGTCCAAAATAATTATTTTTCTTTTAATAGATTTTTGACACTATATGCTAATGGTTCTCTCATGACTATTTTTCCTTCACGTTTGCACCATGCACAAGGCATAGGATTCCTACATTCAAATCTCTTTTGACTCGTCTTTGAGGAATTGGGGTTTGTGTATATAATATCCTGTTCCATCCATGGCCTCCATTAAAGTATTTCTATAGTTTTCAAGGCTATCATAATATCAAAAAAGTTTTTAAATCTTCATTCAAATTCAGCTGTCGTGTATTTTAGTACTGAAATAAGCCAAGCATGTCTGCTATACGAAGGTTAGAGTTTGTAGAGGCCGAAAACTCCACTTTTTCAAGAATGATTTGATAATCATCCAAACCATGTGATCCTAATCAGTCATAAAATATATACCAATAACGTAAGTATACAGTATTATTCATATGGTTATTACCACATATTTCTGATATAATGTTATACGCATATAAATTATTAGTTTATATTTCACAAAAGAAAAATCTTGAACAACATTTAACGCTTTAGTCCGAATAGGAAAAGAATAATCAGAAACAAATCACTAAACCTGCGTGTGTACATAATTGCATGACTGTAGAACTCTACGTGGCTTGCATGAATTAGTTCGTAATGAAACAAATGTTAAACGTTGTTACTACTAAATTAGATATCGCTAAATCAGAGGGCGTGATAACGAAACAAGCTAGAGTAGCGGGTAATTCATGGGTGGTTAAAGGGTCGATGAATATAACATGATTCAAAAAAATTTTAAATCTCCTGAACATTGATTTTCCGTGAGTGGAAAATGTAGAATAATCATCTGTTGTCCTTAAATAAGAATGTTAATCAGATACACATACACTTTATATAAAAAATCCTATTATCAATCGGAAATACTTTGGCAGTTTAAATATGAAATTCTGAATATTTACACGGAACTTGTGATGACTGAAATGTCCTGTTGGGCCATGGCTTGTTCTTCGATAACAATCTGTAAACCAGTCTGTTTTACTCTTACATGAAAAGTAATATATAAACAAATTATTACGTGATTATCTTACATCATCCATCCATCCATCCATCCATCCAGAGAGAGAGAGAGAGAGAGAGAGAGAGAGAGAGAGAGAGAGAGAGAGAGAGAGTCGGTTATGTTGCACAACGTTAGTTATTCCTACAAGTTGCGCATAACAATGGGTAATTTAAATACTGTTTTTTATTACTCTTAAATAATGTATTCATTCTTTATGCAGAAAGGTAATTATAAAAATGTACAATATTGCTTCGCAACGAGAAAAAAAAAAATTATTAAAACAGATAATTGTAGGATTGAGGATGGTTATTGGTATGTCTGATGAAAATTGCTATAATTATAAATACACATGAATATATCTTCTCATAAGGGTGTTAAATTATGCATAAGTGCTTTTCCATTCTCATAGATATTAATGTAAAATGTAAGAAAAATTTATAAATCTAACTGGTGCTTTTGTAGATAAAAATTTAATGGAGTTTGTGAAAGGAACGGATAAGGTCTTTTCATAATGTAGTGGAGACTGGCGATAGCTGTTATAATTTTACTATTTTTAACTCTGATTTAATATTTAATGATGGAAACTTGAACAGATTTATGCTGTTAAAGGTTTATTATATGTTTTATCATAACTATATAAGAAAGCGATTAGATATTCTTTAATTTCTGGTATAAAGGTGAAAATAGCTATATACAAATAGTCCCATATGCAGGGTAAGTTGTAACAGAATACATAAGAAAAAACCTCACATCCTTTAAAATCCAAAGGAAATCATCATCATTTCCCTTTACACAGGTAATTACATAATGACAACTGTCACATGAGCATCTTTCAAGGGTCTAATATTTACCATTCATGCATTACACCAATTGATTCCCTGAGGTTGAATTTGACAATTCAACACCACGTGAAAAACGCCAATGATGTTCAATGTTTTGTATGTTCTAATTTACATCATACTTCAAAAATCCTTTATGGTGTATATATATATATATATATATATATATATATATATATATATATATATATATATATATATATATATATATATATATATATATATATATATATATATATATATATATATATATATATATATATACTCCTAAGCCTTTTCCTTGTGAATCCCCATTGTGCTGCTGTATTTTTACCTTCTCAGTAGTTCATGTGTGGCGTTTCCTTTATTGTATCTTTAAGTCTTTCTTGGGATAGCCTTTTTATATGGTTTCAGTTATTATTATTATTATTATCATTATTATTATTATTATTATTATTAATATTATTATTATTATTATTACTAGACCAGATATAAACATAGTTTGAAAAGCAAGATGCTATAATCCCAAGTGCTCTAATAGGAAAAATAGCCCAGTGAAGAATGGAAATAAGGAAATAAATAAATGATGAGAAAAAATTAACAATAATTTTTTCTAAAAACAGTAACAACATCAAAACTTATATGTCATATATAAACTAATAACAACGTCAAAACAGACATATCATATATAAACTATAAAAAGACTGACGTCAGCCTGGTCAAAATAAAAACATTTGCTGCAACTTTGAACTTTTGAAGTTCTACTGATTCAACTACCCGATTAGTAAGATCATTCCACAACGTGGTCACAGCTGGAATACTCTGTAGTATTGAGCCACATGATGGAGAAGGCCTGGCTATTAGAGTTAACTGCCTGCCTAATATTATGAACAGGATAGAATTGTCCAGGGAGATCTGAATGTAAAGGATGGTCAGAGTTATGAAAAATCTTAGGCAACATGCATAATGAACTAATTGAATGACATTGTCAAAGATTAATATCTAGATCAGGAATAAGATATTTAATAGACCGTAAGTTTGTGTTCAACATATTAAGATGAAAATCAGTAGCTGAAGATCAGACAGGAGAATTAAAACACTTCTCAGGGATAGATTGATCACAGAAAATCATAAAAAAAAACTTTCTCAATACTAATTTCTTTGTGCAATTGAAGAAGACACAGACCTAATATGTTTCTCAAAAGTAAATTTGCTGTCGAGAATTACACCTAAAATTTCAAAAGAGTCCTACAAATTTAAAGAAAAATTATCAATACTGAGATCAGGATGTTGAGGAGGCACCATCCTTGATCTACTTACAATCATACTTTGAGTTTTGTTAGGATTGAACTTCATACCCCATAATTTGCACCATGCACTAATTTTAGCAAGATCTCTATTAAAGGATTCACCAACCCCAGATCGACATTCAGGGGGTGGAATTGATGCAAAGAGGGTAGCATCATCTGCATATGCAACATGCTTGTTTTCTTGGCCAAGGCACATGTCATGTGTATATAAGATGAAAAGTAATAGGCTATGAACACTACCCTGTGGAACACCGGATATCATATTACTATACTCATTATGGTGCCCATCAACAACATCACTTTGATATCTATTACTTAGAAAATCAATAGTAATGCTAGTCAACGACCCACCCACTCCCAACAAGGGCCTCGTGATTAACACGGTCAAAGGCAGCATTAAAATCAGGGCCAATCATACGAACTTCTTGACCATAATCAAGGGATTTCTGTATAGCATTGGAAATTGTAAGATGGGCATCACATGCTTCAATGACTTCATCAGAACAAAATTGCAAACTAGGGAATAGATGACTACTTTCACCAAACCTATTAAGACGTTTTGCCAGAAGACGTTCAAAAACTTTACATAAAATGGGAGCTATGGGGTAATCAGTTGGACTTGAGCTACCACAAACACATTTACATAGAGGAGAAACATTACCAATTCTTCAACAAGTGCTAAAAGCTACTCTTCTTGCTAACTTGCGCAAAATAACTGATAACTTTAGAGCCAAGAAATCTGCAGTCTTTATAAAAAGACAAAGGAAAAATACCATTTGGGTCTACACCTCCATAAGCATTAAGGTCCATCAACAGAGCTTTAATTTCACGAGATCAAAAAGCTAAACTATTTAGTTTAGCCTCAGGAAAACAGGAATGGTGAAGTTCAAGTTTTTCATTACTTTGTTTACCTTTAAAAACATCAGCCAGAAGGGTTGCCTTTTCCTTTGGACAGTGAGTGACTGAGCCATCCGGTTTAATTACAGAAGGAACGGTTGCATCTACACCAAAGAGTGCAGATTTAAGAGTAGACCCCCATTTATGTTCCTGAGTTGTACCAGAAAGGGCTTCTTTTATGGTTAAATTGTATTCCTTTTCAGTTTAGGTATAAACTCACTGAGCAAAAGCTCGAAGCTGAGTATAGCTATTCCAGGTCAAATACGATCTGTTACCCTTCCAAAGATGATAAGCCTCCTGCTTCTCTTGATAAGCACGTCTACAATCATCATTGAACCACGGTTTGTCCTTTACTCGGTTTCTAAGAACACGAGAAGTGATACACGTATCAATTATGTAGGCTAGATTCTCATTCAAAGGGACAACAGGATCAAAACTACTATATAATTGTGACCAATCGAAGCACAAAAGATCATGCAAAATCCCATACCAGTCTGCTTGGGGTTTTATAAGAGTAGGATACATCAGGGACAGGCTGCTCAGTCTTCACTACTAATGAAATCAAGGCATGATCAGATATTCTGACTGGAGAACAAACCTTACTAGTTATAACGCCAAGGGTGTCTGTGTATACGAGGTCCAAACAATTACAAGACCTGTGAGTAGTTTCATTTATGATTTGCTCACAGCCTGATTCAGAGGCAATATCTAAAGCTCTTATGCCATGGCAATCGGTAGGAGAGATAGAACTTAACCACTCTCTATGGTGCGCATTAAAATCACAAACAAAGACAAAAGAAGCCTTTTCATCATCTTCTTGTATCTTAGCCATAATGGTAAGAAGGCAATCAAAGATAGAATCATCCATGTCTGGATTCCGGTAGATCGTACACAAAAAAAGTTGTTATGCGTGCATCAAACTTTTTTTACTTGAATCTCATGGCATCCACATTGATAGCAGGACTTATGTGAAGTGGGGTACTCGGTCCTAATATACTCCGCCATTCCCCAGTCTCTAGGGATGGCATCACGTTTCAACATTATTGGCTTCATAAAACC
>NC_090733.1:12716557-12726557 GCF_036898095.1 Palaemon carinicauda | reverse complement strand
CATTGCTTCCCTATCAACTCTATCATATGCTTTCTCCAGATCCATAAACGCAACATACACCTCCTTACCTTTTGCTAAATATTTCTCGCATATCTGCCTAACTGTAAAAATCTGATTCATACAACCCCTACCTCTTCTAAAACCACCCTGTACTTCCAAGATTGCATTCTCTGTTTTATCCTTAATCCTATTAATCAGTATTCTACCATACACTTTTCCAACTACACTCAACAAACTAATACCTCTTGAATTACAACACTCATGCACATCTCCCTTACCCTTATATAGTGGTACAATACATGCACAGACCCAATCTACTGGTACCATTGACAACACAAAACACACATTAAACAATCTCACCAACCATTCAAGTACAGTCACACCCCCTTCCTTCAACATCTCAGCTTTCACACCATCCATACCCGATGCTTTTCCTACTCTCGTTTCATCTAGTGCTCTCCTCACTTCCTCTATTGTAATCTCTCTCTCATTCTCATCTCCCATCACTGGCACCTCAACACCTGGAACCGCAATTATATCTGCCTCCCTATCATCCTCAACATTCAGCAAACTTTCAAAATATTCCGCCCACCTTTTCCTTGCCTCCTCTCCTTTTAACAACCTTCCATTTCCATCTTTCACTGTCTCTTCAATTCTTGTGCCGGCCTTTCTTACTCTCTTCACTTCTTTCCAAAACTTCTTCTTATTCTCTTCATATGACTGACCCAGTCCCTGACCCCACCTCAGGTCAGCTGCCCTCTTTGCCTCACGTACCTTGCGCTTTACTTCCACCTTTTGCTCTCTATATTTTTCATACTTCTCTATACTATTACTCTGCAGCCATTCTTCAAAAGCCCTCTTTTTCTCTTCCACTTTTACCTTCACTCCTTCATTCCACCATTCACTGCCCTTCCTCATGCTGCCTCCAACAACCTTCTTGCCACATACATCACTTGCAATCCCAACAAAATTTTCTTTTGCTAACTTCCACTCCTCCTCTAAATTACCAGTTTCTCTTACTCTCACCTCGTCATATGCCATTTTCAACCTTTCCTGATATTTACTTTTTACCCCCGGTTTTATTAGCTCTTCAACCCTCACTAGCTCCCTTTTACATCCACCTACTCTATTCCCCCACTCTTTTGCTACAACTAATTTTCCTTCCACCAAAAAATGATCAGACATACCGTTAGCCATACCCCTAAACACGTGCACGTCTTTCAATCTTCCAAACATTCTTTTTGTTATCAACACATAATCCATTAATGCCCTTTCTACTACTCTTCCATTTGCCACTCTTACCCATGTATACTTATTTTTATCTTTCTTTTTAAAAAAACTAGCACTTATTACCATCTCTTGTTCAACACACATATCTACCAGTCTCTCACCACTCTCATTTTCACCTGGTACGCCATATTTCCCAATGACACCTTCTACCTCTCCAGCACCCACTCTAGCATTTAAGTCACCCATAACAACTACATAATTCCTTCTACCCAGTCCTTCTACACACCTAGTTAATTCATTCCAGAACTCATTCCGCTCTTCTTCGCTTTTCTCACTACCTGGCCCATACGCACTGACAAACGCCAACATTCCCTACCCAACCTAACCCTTACCCACATTAACCTAGATGATATCTCCTTCCATTCCACTACTTTACCTGTCATCCATTCACTCAACAATAAAGCCACACCCTCTCTCGCTCTTCCCCTTTCAATCCCAGACACTCTACCAGACATTTCACCAAACATCACTTCACCCTTTCCTTTCATCTTTGTCTCACACAAGGCCAATACATCCATCCTTCTACTTCTAAACATACTTCCAATCTCACATCTTTTACTCTCTATCGTACTACATCCACGCACATTCAAACACCCCAAAACTAGAGTGCGGGGAGCAGTCACTCTCCCCCCAGCTCCATCTCTTTGTTGCTGTCTCACAGGATACTTTTACAGGAGAGGGGGTTCCCAGCCCCCTTGTCCCGTCCCTTTTAGTCGCCTCTTACGACACGCAGGGATAACGTTGGCGCTATTCTAATTGTTTTATGCCCCCGCGGCCACAGGGGGCATATATATTTTTAATAAATTAATCTATGGTTTTTTTAACGAACTCGGGATCAGAGCCGCAGGCGGAATCACACAAAGACAAGAGCTTGTGACCGGCTGGGAGTCTAACCCTGGTCTGGCAAATTTGTATAGACAGTGAATACCACTTGGCCAAGTGGTAGTCACTGTCTATACAACTTTGCCTGACCAGGTTTCGACTCCAGGCCGGTTACAAGCTTTTGTCTTTGTCTGATTTCGCCTGGGGCTCTGATCCCGAGGACGTTAAGAGAATCCAGACATTAATTTTATTAAGAATATATGCCTTATATGAATATATATATATATATATATATATATATATATATATATATATATATATATATATATATATATATATATATTTATATATATATATATATATATATATATATATATATATATATATATATATATATATATATATATATATATATATATATACGTTTTGTGTGCCAGTTGATATGTTTTTCTAGGTTTGTGTGGTTATGTGTTTGTGAAAAGACGAAGCCTGTTAGTGATTTGTTTATGCTTTTTGAAAACTGCTGTAATAACGAAATGAAATACTAAATACTTATCCCACTCTGGAAAGGAAAAAAATAAAAAAAAAAACATTTCAGGTTTAAACCTTACACTTTCTTCCCCTCTAAAAGGTTTTACCTTCATTTTGCGGAGAAGAGACTAATTTATGGATCACGTTGCCGACCGGTTTTTGGAAAGGCAAATGGGACGAATACTGACTTTTGTTTGTTAAGGATACATTTTAGATAATTTACTCGTTCAACGGCTCAATAAAGTTATTTTTCTCGATAGAATTAGGTAAGTGAGATCTTAATACATTCCATTGAAGTTTGAATAACTCGTTTAGATATTTCAAGTGTTTAAAGTTATAATCCGTATATATTCTCATATTCATCAATGTTTTTTTCAATGATGGAAAAAAAATTAATACAAAAACTAAATTGAAAATTAATGCAAACCACATGGAATAAAGTATTACCTTCCTTAAGCAAGTGACTTACTTAAAATAACGGAGAAAAGGAAATATCTGAGGATACATATCTAAGTATATAAAAAAATAAAATAATTAAAAGTGAAATATTTACTAATTAGTGAAGAAAAAAGTTTAAAAAATAAATAATAGGTTAATTGGTGGTTCGAACAATATAGATCACCATAACGATTGAGGTTAATTGTTTAATAAGTTAACAGAAACACCATCACTTTATAGTGATTAGTTTTCCATGCATGGGCCATATCTAAAACTCATCTATCATTCAGAAGAATTTATGTTACTTTATAGAATCCATTCTCTTCTATATTATTATTATTATTATTATTATTATTATTATTATTATTATTATTATTATTATTATTATTATTATTATTATTAGCTAAGCCATAACCCTCGTTGGAAAAGCTGGTTACTAGAATCACAAGGGGCCCAAAAGGGAAAAATAGTCTAGTGAGAAAAGGAATTAAGAAAATAAACAACTACATGAAAAGTAATGAATAATTAAAAAAAAATTAAGATAAGTAACAACTATGAAGATAGTTCTTGAAAGTATGAAGTTATCAAGTTCCGCTGTTTCATCTGCTCGGATACAAAGTTTATTCTACAATCTGGTCATAGCTGTAATATAATTTTCAGAATACTATGTAGTATATGTAGTATTTACCATTATGATAGAGAAGGCATGGCTGTTAAAATTAAGCGTATTATTATTATCTAGTATTACGGTTCCGAGTTGTACAATCTGGAGAGATCTGAATGTAAAGGATGGTCAGAGTTATGAAAAATCAAATGCAAAATTCATAAATAATGAACATTCTATGATGCATATCCCAAATAAGCGGATAATACATGTACATCGATTGTTTTCCTTTAGCATAATTCTGAAAGCTTAGCATATGATTAAATTTTGTCTGTCGATGAGAAATGACTATACGACCAAGCAATGTCATGATTTCCAAAAGGTATTTTAGTGATTACACACTCTCTCTCTCTCTCTCTCTCTCTCTCTCTCTCTCTCTCTCTCTCTCTCTCTCTCTCTCTCTCTGAAATAGAAAATGCGAGCTAGGGTTAGATCTCAGAATTATTTTTAGCAATTTTTTTGTGGTTTACAAACAGAGCATGAAAGTTGAAAAGAAAACACACAAACTAATAGGTTGCACTAAGACATTGTAATGCAGCTGCACATATCACTTGTAAGACCACATCTAGAATACAAGAGTTAAATCCTGGGGTCCAAGTCTTCAATATGACATAGATAGAGTGGAAGCAATGCAAGCTAGGGTCACCAAACTAGTCCCAACACAAAGACAATTTCGATATATGCGGAGACGGGACGTTTGAACTTCTTTGATCTAAAAACTCGACGATTAAGATAACGACTAAAAGAGGCATTCAAAATAATAAATGTAGACTACAATAACCTCTTCATACTTACCTTAAATCAGTCAGTGGCAATGAAAACAAACTGGAATTAAAAATATACAACACTACCCAATGTAGTAATTTCCTTGCCTACGCGTACAAAATAGCAAATACATGGAACAGACTTACTGTAGGTGTAGTGGACAGTAACACGGTAAAAGAATTAAAGAATGAGTTAGACAGAATCATTACAAATGTTTGTAACTACTTGTAACTATCTCCCCATGTGTCGGCATGTTATCTTTGCATAATTTTTTTTTCATTTAATTACTAAAATTACTTTGTTGTCTTATTTTCCTAAAAATTCAAGCAACCAAATTTTATCGAAGTTTCAAAGAAAATGCTAAAAACGCCGAAATCATGTTTTCCAAAGCGATGATATTTAATGTGTAATTGGAATGATTGACATTTTATCTTTAATGTTTATTTTTTTTTTTCATCCAAGTTCAGTTAGTCTCTTAATGAAAAGATGTGAACGTAAAACTTCAAGTTATTGTTTTATTCATTAGTATATTTTGTCGTGATTTTAATCAGGTTTATGAAGAACTATAGTTTATATATGCATATTTTGAAGAAAACCTCAATATTGACAGGTTTTGTGACAGCTGTTATTGTTTTAAGGTATTAGACCTCAAGCTCAGCCTCGAATTTCCATTTTTTTTTTTGTTCTACTTTGTTTTGTGAAATACGATATCCTAGGGGGATGGTTCCGTTTTACCTCCGGCAACGAAGTTGGAAAGAGTTTATGCTTTACCCCTAGTTTGTGTTTGTTTGATAGTGTGTGTATTTGTTTGTTTGTGAACACCTTCCTGGATACAATTTTAATCGTAGAACAATGGAACATGCAGGGATTAACGATTATGTAAAAAGTTGGATATGATTAAATTTTGTAAGGTGAAGGACAAAGGTCAATGTCACAGTCAATCAAAATGTCCAATTCACATAATTAGCCATAAGGTTTGGACATGTTTGTCACAGAGATTGTCTCAGAGAATTCAAACGTACTTCATATTTGAGAGTATGAATATTCACGCCAATTATTACATGTTAAGGTCGAGGGTTAAAGTGGAGTTTAAGGTCAAGGTCAAGCAAAAGGTCAAATTCCTGTCATCAAATATACGTCCAAAATTTTAATCGAAAATAAAGAAATTGCCAGGATTTTAACCTGTTATGTGAAGAGTTGGAAATCGACCAAAATCCGTCCAAAAGGTCGAGAAATAAGCACCTTGTTAGGGGTCTGCGGTCTACTGAGTACCCCTCTATTCTTTGTATAGGCCTGAGTCATTTCACACTTATTTTTGTAAGATTTACTTTAATTCTTTTTAACTTTTTTTATATTTAATATATCACACTATAAGACATTCTCTTTCCAATGTAGTTAAGAAACTAAAGTTTCTGATACCTTCTACACGGCTGGTGGAGAAAGACGAAGTACAGTATCGTAGGTTAAAACTAATCAGGGTAACAAATACAGTTTAAAGGTTACTGTTAAATGAGGGAGATCGGGGAAAGTCTAAAGCATTATCTCAGCATATCCTTCACAGGATATGGCTAAGCCCTTCCTCTCCCAAACTACTGGAGGACCAGTGGGGACCACAGAATAACTCCTGATAATTCAATATGCAGCTCTTATTGCAGCCAACCCCCCCCCCCCTCCACCCCCACCCCCCGCAACACACACACACACTAAACCACTATCAGTAACTCTGAAGAAAGGTGATGATATCTTCAATTCTGAAAGTGTCAAGCCTTGAGTGTAGCTAGAACATGGATTTTTTGTTGGATTCCATACGCCAATTGTTCTTGTATATGGAATTTTGTTATATGAACAGGTTTTAGGTGTATTCAAGCATGAAGTTTAATGTGTTTTTTATCACTGCAGATATCCGAAGATTTACTGTTGTGATATTTTAATCACAGATAGCTTTATTACGATCAATATTTGCTCTGTTTATTCGGTAAGCATTCATGGATTATTGCATTAGGGGGAACGTGAAACTAGATACACCAAAAGATATTAATTTACAAATGGTTAAAATTTATGCCTAATACAGAAGACAACCATAGGCTTCTAAATTCAGCGTAAAAGTTTTCATCCACCCCCTACATGTATTTTCAGTCACCACATTAATGTAAACCACAGTTAAGAACGGTATGTTTTCTCACAAACTAAGTTGAATAGCCCGTTTTGTTACGACATAACATCTGCGTTTATGAACACAGGTGGACAAAAGCAGCAAGCGGAGAAAAAAAAAATCACAATATATTATACAATATATCTAGTCCATGTCCATGTATATTTATTACTTGACTTGTTAAAATATCCTTAACTTTAGTTTTGCTCTTACAATATATATAAGAAGGCAGGATGAAAGCAACGGAGTCACAGCCTCTCTCGGCCCGTCACATTGCTGACCCCAGGGTGACATAAAACATAACAGGCATTTTCATGTCCAACCGACAGCCGTTTCTATTAACAGTTACTGGTAAGAAAAACAGACATGTTTATTCAGGTCCCTGTCAGTGCGAGGGGAGAGTGAAGATACAAAGGATAATATATACAAAAAAAAGAAATGTTGTTAATATGTACGATTGTGTGACACACGGTTGGTACATGGCTCACCCCTTAAAAATTATATACTTCACATGTTAAATAGGATGCCATGATCTAGAAAGGCAAACTGTAGGCGGGTCATCTGGCAGGAGATAAGCATGTTTGAGACGATCAATGGAGACCCAGTCTTCTTTGCCACGAATGTTTAGCAGGAATGCCTTTGGACTGCGTTGGATCACAAGGAAAGAGCCCGTGTAACGGGACGTTAGCAGTGGCTTGCTAGTGTCGTTGCGTAGGAAGATGTGCGTTGCAGAGTGCAAGTCTGTCGGTATGTGATGCTTCGCTGGGGGCTTGTAGGTCTGGCGGCATGGAGTAAATTTTCCCATGACGTGACGTATGCACTGGAGGTCGTCGGAGGAGGTTGCAGATGGAAAACAATTTGGAAGGGACGACCAACGGGTCGCCATACACCATTTCAGCTGCCGAGACATAAGGGGCATCTTTAGGAGTGGTCCTTAGTCCCAGGAGGACCCAGGGAAGCTGAGTAAACCTGTTGGAATCCTTGCAGCAGAACATCAAATCTGCTTTGAGGGTGCGATGAAGACGTACAACCATTCCATTGGCAGCGGGGATGCAGGCAGTTGGCTGATGTAGGGTGATGCCCAGGATATTCTCAATTATGGACATCATTAGCCAAAAGCCAAAAAATTAAATATGCTACACATCCAGTCATTTTTAGATCCATCGCAATTTTAATAATAATAATAATAATAATAATAATAATAATAATAATAATAATAATAATAATAATAATAATAATAATAATAATAATAATAATAATAAATTATAGTAATAACATTAGTTTTATAGAATAGGCATTTAACTCAAAAGGATGTGTTACTTACTTTGAAGCGAATTTATGTTTGTCCTACATTTCCAGCGCAATAACTTTCAGCACAGCAGTGTGAGATGTTTTTTTTTCTTACTCTTAGTAAACTTGCTGATTCCTTTTTCGCACCAACACAATGTAAGAAAATTGGATTTCTAAAACTTCCTATTCTTTGAAAGTTAAGAACGTAATTAGAACAAGAAAACATATATTGAAGACTTATGGAAATTCTGTGTTTAAATTCTATAGGACGTGTTTTGCTCAATTACTCAGAATGATATTTTAAGAATATATAATTTTAATTCAGAACTGGTGTCGTGATTTAAATTCATTTTCAGCATTTTTTAGCATATTAAGAATCTAGACAGGTTAATTATAAATCCCCAAAAGTAAAACTTATTGCTGAGAACAAATGCTATTCATGAATATTCTACTACCTTGTGGGTAATAGGTTTGCCAGACCACAAGCCACCCGCTAAGCTACTACCCCTAGTAAGTTACTGGGTCCTTTGACTTGTCAGTGATAACTACATTGGATTCTTTTCTCTGGTTACGATTTTTTTTTTCTTTTGTGTACACACACCGAAAAGTCTTGCCTATTCTTCCCCCATTTCTCTGTCCTCATACACCTAACAACGCTGAAATCACCAAATAATTATTCTTCGCTTAAGTGGTAAACTACTGCACTGTAATTATTCATTGGATACTTTCATCTTGTTAGGGATAAAAGAGACTCTTAAAGTCTTGGGGTGAAGTTTTCTTGCATGAAGGTACACTCGGGCCCACTATTCTATCTTATTTCTCTTCCCCTTTTTTATTTTTATATTTTTTATAGTTCATACTGTATATGAAAGGTCTATTTTAATGATGTAACTGTTTTTAAAATAATTAATTTTATTTGTTCATGATTTTTCTTATACTGTCTTTATTCCCTTATTTCCATTCCTCACTATGCTATTTTTTCCCGTTGGAGCCCTTGTGCTTACACATCCTGCTTTTCCTGATAGGATTGTAGTGTAGTTAGTCCATCTATCTATCTACCATGGCACTTCCCCAAATTTTGATGGGAGTAGTGGACATTAAAAAAGGGAACAAAAGGGGATTTTTCTTTTCCTCGTCCATTCCACCATGACGATGGTTTAGCCGAATTTTATTGGTACAGCTATGGGGGGCACAAATAACCCTCTCCCGTTATTCTCCACAATGATGCTTCATATGCCAAATCAACCCCACAGCTGCTATGTCAACGGTCATTAAGGCAACAGAAGGAAGCATCGGGTCCTATCGGAACTGTGTCACAATCGGTCGCTATTCCTTCCTATTTTTAGCAATCGCTTTGACTCTCGTATATCTATCCTGTTATCACCCATGATTTCTTTATTCCATTTATCCATCTAAATCCTGGCCTTTCTCTCGTACTTCTTTCATCAACGATTGCATCCATCACCTTCTTCAGAAGACAGCAATTTTCCATTCTCTCTACATCGCTCATCTAAGCCAAACACCTTCAACCCATTCATATCCACTCTAGCTGCGAAGTCATATCTTACACCCCTCCTCACCGTAGATGACAATTATAATAATAATAATAATAATAATAATAATAATAATAATAATAATAATAATAATAATAATAATAATAATAATAATACAGCTTCACTAATAGGGGGTAATGAAATTAATTTTCAAAACCTTAATATTTCCATTAATTTTTTTTCCGCGTGATCTATAGCCACACAAAATTATTTCATTGATAAAGAACTTAGAATTATATCCAATCACATCATCTTCCTGCATTACCAATTGCATGGGTATTCAACGGAAATAAATATGAGTAAATCGTTACTTTACTTATTATATTATAAAATATGGAGAAATCTTATCCCCATAACAACATTTACTCGGATAAAAACAATACACGAATTGAACTAAATTTGTGTTATGGATGCTAAGGTAGAGATAATAGAGTTTACAACTTCATGTTGCTCCCATATAATTTGAAATATCTGCCCTTTAGTTTATAGATAGCT
>NC_090733.1:12699057-12706557 GCF_036898095.1 Palaemon carinicauda | reverse complement strand
CGGCTGAACAGTGTAACCCAGGAACACAAAACTAAAGTAGTCGGTGAGGGGACACAACAGGCTTCACACACCCACTACCAGGTGGCGCACATGCGCGGGCACGGGTACCCATGCGGTTCCTATATGGAATTATGCATTACGGAGATAACCCAAACTCGTGGACCCCTAGCACCCTACGGATAGTAATGGGACCCAATGCCTGTGTGGGGTATGCATCCTTGCTGGGGGAGGGGTGGACTTGAACCCAGGGGCCTTTCATTCTGGAGATTCATGGGGGTAAGTTAAAAATTGCAATATTTTGGTACTGTTGTAAAAAGGGCCCACTTTGCATATGCCCTGTTCAAGAATGAGTAGTCTAGTATTGACCTCTACCCATGTGATTATAGCATTTAACAGGCTCTTTCAAATGGTACATGCGGCTTGTCACTACCTCGTACACGACGTTTGCTACGGGTGGCCAGGTGGTCATGTGACCTCCCAGGTTTCGGCTTTCCGGACCCTTTGTGGACAATATACGTCCCATTTCCAGGTGAATGCTTTAGACCAGGATGCCCAAATTGGTACCATTGAGCTCCGAAAAACACGGGCTCTCCATCTGTAACACATTTATTCATCTCTCTTTTAAGAGTCATGGGTTCAAATCCCAACAAACCCCGAAAACACAATGCATAGGCTATTAGGCTATGCCGCGAGCTGATTGTACATACCATATGCATCCATATTGACAGAGACCTGCGCACTGTAGACAAGTGAAATGGGTAACGTTGTGTTTCGCATGATACGGGCTCTACACCTCTCATTATTCACTACTCTTGCAAAGGTGGTATTACCCTAGTTTATGCTATATAATTTTGATTCCATTTTTTTTCCATCTTGTCACAGTGAGTTCGTGAAGAGAAAATGTCATTTTGGCGATTGTCAGCATCCTTATTTGTGCATACTACAAACCTACCAGGTACAACTTAGAGGCAAAATGACCAAATTATACGACATGTGACACATCTCACCCCAATTAGCCAAGAAATTTAATCTCAACCTTCGGTCTGTGACGCTCCCCAAAAAAGTGGCCCCGCAAGTTTAATTCGTAAGTCATGGTAATTCTAAATTTTTTCTCTCGCCTTATCTTCCACTCTGGAGTAGTATCTTTTTATCGTTGTCTTATCGAACGGAGTGATGTTTGGTCAATGTTGTTTTATTACCCTGTCCCTCATTATACTGTAGTCCTGGAGTAGTTTAGCGTGATCATATTCTACCACAGCTGAAGGTTGACATCCGTACCATTTATTAATGTATTGTATTTTACTTTTTTAACAGAAACTCCAGCAGAGAGTTTTACTCATCGTATTAGGTTTTTTTCTCATATTGATTCTGAACAAGTGCTGAACATTCAATGGTGAATCTGGTTGATGGTTTCTTTTTCCATACATATATTGGAATTCGATGAGATGCTATTTCAGTCTGTTGCTTGTTGAATATATCGTGTTATTTACGCCTGATTTAGTGCTGCCATTATTACCAGTTTATTTCTTAAGTTCTCCTCTCTATAGCAAAAGCCATATTTCCTCACTAGTCAATTCTTTACTTTGTCTCACTACTTGTCCTTATATATATATATATATATATATATATATATATATATATATATATATATATATATATATATATATATATATATATATATATATATATATATATATATATATATATATATATTTATATATGTGAGAGAGAGAGAGAGAGAGAGAGAGAGAGAGAGAGAGAGAGAGAGAGAGAGAGAGAGACCTATTTACATAACTAGGAGTGACTTTTTTTAACAGTTACTTGGTGAAAGAGTTCTCTCACATGTTTTCTTTCCAATTCAAAGTAAGTATTGTTAAGAGAATTAGTTATATGAGTATTGTTCATTTCCTCGCTCTAAGTAATTTCCTGAAAGATCTTAAATTCAAACGGTGAATTATGAAATGGCGTGCTTTGTTCTCGAAAAAAAATAAACTTTACGAATACGTTTTATTTAGTGTTGTATAATATGCTACTTCTATTCCAATATTAAAAAATCAACCTAGAGTAGCTAATTTTATTTACTTGAAAATAATAGAATTAGGTATCCATCCTTGTTTTAGTTTAACATCATATTTTCATGACAGTTACATAGGAAAAAACATTTCTGAGACTCAATGTTTGCTGCATAAATCATTAGCATTTGCAATAACTAAATGACGTCAGATCCTCATGCTTAAATAAGTCATGTGCATTTAAAGCTACGTAACCCCTCAGTCATATAAAAAAGATGTGCTCTATATATCGTTTTGAAGAAATCATTTAATTGAAGAGGAATGTAAAATATAACTTTCACTCCAACACTAACTTTTTTCTTGCCTTTTCACAGTCATAAGCATATTTTCAAATATACCTACAAAGTGACATTACGTCAAATAGTCGGTTTAAGCTTCGTTGTTTTTTCGTGGAATACCGCCAGGAGTTAATTGAATGCAAATAGTAATTAAGACTTTATAGAAAAATCTAACTTCAGGTTTGTCTGCTTGAGAGCGTACAAGGCCGATTTTTTATGATTACCTTCTGGTGACTGATGTCGTCATGAAGTTAGTTGCTACCCCGTAAATATCCTTCCAATGATTTCCAAATACGGCTCTCTCTGATTTTGTATTCTTATTTCCGTCCATAAAACACTCTCTCGTATATTTCATTACAACTGCCATATTCCTTTTCATTTCCTGATTTTTACTATCCTTCAACTGTTTGATATATGAAGTACTATATTTAATTACAATGCAATTGTTTTTGTTAATAACTTTGATTTCTTTGCACTGAAAATATACTCTAGACAAAGCAATTATTCAGTTGTCTATGAAATTGATAACATGCTTAAAGATATATTGTGCAGAGAACAACGCTATTAGCTTCTTCGAAAATAAAATGCTAAAATGCAAAACTATTTGTGCATAGGCTGTAAAATAGCTTGTAGAGGTCAACAACATTAGAAAATCCTTTCACTACTATTTATTGAAGTAATAATTCCAATGACAAAAGTGATTGAAAAAATGAAAAACTATACTTACATGTTCTAAAAAATAGGGTTGCAGAGACTAGCATTAGAAGAGGAATCTTCTATGGGGCACACAACCACCACTACCTTTCGTAGTGGCTAAGATCCCCTGGACAAGAGTTCTTAAAGAGACTGAAGTCGGTTACCAACTAAAGAAAGAGTGCAACATAATAAACCATCCAATGTTCCTGGTAGGAAATAGACATGACAGTCTAGAGACTAGGATTAGTATCAGTATCAGTACACATAAAGATGAAGTTTGGAATAGAAAAGTGTGCTCTACTTGGCGTAGAAAACGAAAAAAATATTAAGGATGGAAGGGATAAAGCTGCCAGATGGGAATATCATCAAACATATAAATGAAGCAAGCTAAAGATACATCCATGTAATAGAAGGAAAACCATTAAAACACCAAGGGGTGAAGGAAAAGGTTTGAATAGAGTATATACAAAGAATCAAATCTATAATGAAGTCAAAGCTAAACTCTCTAAGATTATAAAAACCTGGCCAGTGATAGTACAACATGAATAAAAAATAGAAATATAATGAAGAGGAACCAAGCACTATACAAAAGAGTGAATATTAACAGGTTCTATATGCCATGCACTGCAGAAAGAAAAGGAATCATTAGCATAGAAGACTGTGTCAACGAACAATATCGAAAATAAAACACAGGGACAGTACCTTAAAACCATTGAAGATGGATGGCTAACGTGCATGGGAAGAAAGCTTGATAAAGGAGGATTAATATCCAGAAGTGAATAAGGGGAAAACAGAAAGAACATTTTGAAAAATAAAGAAGAAAACCAATGCATGGACAATTTCTGAGGCAAAGGGAAGAATTGGCCAGTAAGAAAACATGGCATTGGCTACAGGAAGGAGCACTTAAGTAGTAGACTGAAGATATGATAAGGACAGCACAGGATTAAACCTTAACAATAATATATATACAAGAAACAACCAACAGAAATAACATCTCACCAAAGTGCAGTATCAGTTAATGTATGGCAAATGAAACCATCAACCACATTTGCTAGTGAGTGTTCAGCATTTGCTTAGAATCAATATAAGAGACAACATAATACTACAGCTAAAAATATCCATTGAAGTCACCGTAGTGAATATGAAAAACAATGCAGCAATGAATAGCACACACAACCTAAAGCTGTGATAAAAAAAGATCAAGCTAAACTACTCGGGGATACAGTATTATGATGGTAAGGGTAATACAATCTCATTGACTAACTATCACTCTGTTCGACATGACAATGGAAAAAATACTAATCAATAGTGGAAGATGATGTGAAAGAATGAATAAAAAAGAACGATTACTTAAGCTATGGGATATGCATGTAGAAATAGTGCTAATAATCAAAGGGGCACTAGTAAGTCATTACAACGAAATCCTGAGAAGGTGGGAGCCGATATAGCTGCACAACTTGTGCAAAAGATTGTTATTTAAACCAAACATATAATGAGGGAACTGATAAAATTTTAAGGAAGCTTAATGTAATCCGGAACCCCCTGCTATGATCCTAGAGTCAATTGAGGTAACGTCCTAGAACACTGAACTTAATGCTCCGAGCGTCACTTGAAGCAAAATCCAAAAAAACTAAACTTAATGTTCTTAGCACCAATTGAAAAGAAAGTCCTATTAAGACAGTATATTACAACACTGAGCTTGATGCCCCTGGTGTTAATTGACACGATTATCTTACAGCCCTTGAATTAATGCTCCAAGCGTCAATTGTCTCAGCATCCTACAACACTGAGTCTACTATTCCTAGTGACAATTGAGACAACATCCTAGAACACTGAGTTAAATGCTCCTCGAATTAATTGGCACAACGGTCTAGAACACTGGACTTATTGTTCCTAGGGTCAATTGACTCAATTTCCTGGAACACTGAACTTATTGCTTCTATAATCAATTGAGACAACGTCCTTGAAAAATTAACTTAATTCTCCTACCTTCAATTGACACAACGTCGTATAAAATATAATTTAGTAATTCTAGCATCACTTGAGGAAACATCTTAGAAAACTGAACTTAATGCTCATAGTGCCAATTCACACAACGTCCTAGAACACTGAACTTAATGCTCATAGTGTCAATTGACACAACGTCCAAGAACACTAACCTTAATGCTCCTATGGTGAACTGAGACAATATACAAGAAAAATAAACTTAATTTTACAAGCAAAAATGGACATAGTATCCCATCAAAAAGAACATAACGCTCCTATGATAAAATAAAACGACATAGAATATTAAACTTAATACTCATAGCATCAAGTAACACAGTGCTTTAACACTGAACTTACTGCTCCTAGCATCAGTTCAGATACCACCCAAGAACACTAACCTTAATGCTACTAATGTCAATTGCAACATCCTAAAACACTAAACCTAATCCCCAAAGCATCAATTGAGAAACGTCCTAGAACAATTAACTGAATGCTAATATTGTCAATTGAAACAACATCCTTGAACACTGAACTTAATACCCCTAGCATCAATTGAGCCATCGTTCTAGGAGGCTGAACTTAATTTTCTTAAAATCAATTGACATAATAATGTCCTAGATCAATGATCTTAATGCTACTAGTGTCAATTAACACAACATCCTAGAACACTGAACTTAATTCCCAAAGTGTCAAATGAGTCATCCTTCTAGAACGCTGAACTTAAGGTCTTAGCGCCAATTGACACAATGTTGTAGAAGACTGGACTTAATGTTCCTAGTGTCAATTGACTCAATGCCCTAGAACACTGAACTAAATGTTCCTAGTGTTAATTGACACAACATTCTAGAACAGTGGACTTACAGTTCCTAGTGTTAATTGACTCACTGTCCTAGAACATTGGACTTAAGGCTCTTAAGGCCAATTGAGACAACATTCTGGAACAATTGAATTAATTTTCCTAGAAATAATTGACAAAACCTTCTATATCACTGGAATTAAAGATATAAATGTCTTTTGACACATAATATTATAACACTGAACCTAATTCTCCGAGCCTCAATTGAAACAACGTCCTACAACACTGATCCTAATGCTCTTAGCGTCAATTGACAAAACGGTCTAGAACCTTGGACATAATACTCCTATTGACAATGACACAACATCCTAGAACACTGAACTCAGTGCTCCTATGGTCAATTGAGACAACGTCCTAGAACAATGAACCTAATTCTCCTAGCTTCAATTGACCTTTAACACTATACAGTATTTAATACTAACAGCATCAATCAAGAGAATATATTAGAACACTGAACTTAATGATCCTAGTGTAAATAGATGCAATGTCCAAGAACGCTGAATTTATTGTCCCAACTGTCAATTGAGAAAATTTCCTAGAACACTGTATTTAATGATTCTAGTGCCATTTGAAACAAAATCCTAGAAAACCGAACTTGATGCTCGTATGATCAATTGACAAAACGTCCTATAACACTGAACTTAATGCTCCCATTGTCAATTGAGACGTATTAGAACACTGAACTTAATCTTCCTAGCATAAATTGGCACTTCATCCTATAAAACAGAAATTGAGGCCACTATAGTCAATTGGAACAACGTCCTACAACTCTGAAACTGATGCTCCTAGCGTTAATTGATAACGTTCTAGAACACTGGACTTAATGTTCATTGTGTCAATTGACTTAACGTCCTGGAACACTGAACCTAATGCTCCTATGATCAATTAAGACTATGCCCTAGAAAATGAACTTAATTCTCCTAGCATTGGTTGACACAACGTCGTATAACACTGAACCTAATGTTGCTAGTGTCAATTGAGACGTCATAGAACAGTGAACTAGATTTTCTAAGCATAAATTAACACAATGTCCTGTATACCAGAGCTTAACGTTCCTATGGTCAATTGAGATAACGTCCTAGAACTATACTTAATATTCATAGAATCAATAAATACGAAATCCTTTCACACTGAACTTACAGCTCCTCGCATCAATTGAGGCCCCGCCCAAGAACACTCAACTTACTGTTACTAGTGTCAATTGACACAACGTATTAGAACACTGAACTTAATCTGCCTTGCTTCAATTGACCTATGACACTAAAGTCAATACTTCAGGCATGAAATGAGACAACATATTAGAACACTGAGCTTAATGTTCCTAGTGTTATTTGATACAATGTCATAGAACACTGAACTTAATGCCCCAACTGTCAATTTAGACAATGTCCTAGAACACTGAACTTAATGTTTCTATTGTCAATTGAAACAACGTCATGGAACACCGAACTCAATTCTCCTAGCATTAATTGACACACCATCCTATAATACTGAACTTAATTGAGATACCATCTTAGAACACTGAACTTTATTTTCCTAGCATTAATCAACACAGCGTCCTATAAAACAGAGCCTAAGAATAGAAACAAAGTCTTACAAAACTGATCTTGAT
>NC_090733.1:12674057-12694057 GCF_036898095.1 Palaemon carinicauda | reverse complement strand
CCTAATACACAAACTCTAGGTTAGGATGAGCTTTCCTAACTGCTGGGTGTGTCTCATACTAGAACGAAGTTTACAGGACCCTTATCCCTTCCCAGCTCTCTTTCTTAGTGATGGCCTAGCAATCACATCTCTTGGCCGCAGTCCTACTCCTGTACCTAGTGTAGGTTAGGATGGGGGACCAGCTCAGCTCTCTGCCAGCCGGCAATAGCGTGCCGGGCGGCAGAGACCCCTTTTTTCTTCTGCAGAGTGAACCCCAGACCTCCCTTCTTCTCCCTTCCGTTGCTGCTGGTAGAGCCCGGCAGGCTATGGATTTATAGGAAGCCTGAATGCTACATTCTCCCATTCCATATGTTCACTCTTTCTGGATTGAAGGTTGTATGGCAATGCCGCCTTATAACCTTACATCCATACTGTTTCCCTTGCTAGAGTATTGTACTCCTAGCCCGGCTGCCGGCTTAAACGGCCGGCAGCCGGGTAGGTGGAGGTTCTCTGGTTCGTTGTCACTGCCGGCCGGCATGGGTATCGCTACCTTTGCCTGCCGGCAGTAGAAACACATCCCGTGATCTGCCGGCCACTACGATTAGCGGCCGGGAGTTGGGTGCTATTGTTTTAATTTGCTGGCCGGCAGTGATTGCCGGCCGGCACACATTTGTGAGCCAGTGACCTGCCGCCTATTAGTTAAAGGCAGAATACCTTTGAACTATACAGGGGTAAATGCCGGCCGGCACGACAGCATACGATGTACAGTAGTCACTATATTTGTGGTGTAGTACACACTGCATTAATAAAACTACAGTTCAGAGTTTGTTGTAACAATAAAGTTCTTCCAACATACTTAATGTTATCTTGTACAATGTTTTGTTGAGACCGTACAATATATAGAAAGTGAGTTCTTTCTGTATTTCTTCTATCCCGTATATGAAAACTTTATTTCAAGGTGTAAGCTACACCTTAACATTCTGCCTAGGAAAATATATATGGTATTTTAGATTAAGAATTAACCTTAGTTTTGATATCTTGGGAGGTTACAGCAATTGGCTGGGCAGGAAATACAAGTATGTCTTTCCTTCTTTCCTTTTTAGCTTTACTATATAAGCTACATGTATTATTAATAAGTGAAAATCCTTCACTTGATACTCATTGATTTCCTTTTCTTTACAGGTGGACCATCCGAAGTGCGGGAGTATGTTTTGTAATGTCCGCAGCAAGAACTTCTGCGGACATGAGTTTTGCAGGAGGAACGCAGCATGCGCAGCCTCCAAAGGTGATCTCCGGTATTGGGACCATCAGGTATGAACCATATGTTCTAACCTGACTACCGAGGCATTTGACACCCCTCAGTCGGCAGAGTAAAGGGATGCTGCTAGGGAAAAGTTGCGAACCTGGGTGAGGAGTTTTCAGAAAAGCACTTCAGGCCCCTATCTTCCAAACGAGAAGATGAGTGCCTACCTTTTCCCTAAGGCATCAGCTGATGCAGTCATTCCTCAGCCTCAGGAAGAGACACTAACCGTCAAGAATCCGGTAGATTCTGAAGTCTCAGCCACCCTTCAAGACATCCAGTTGGACGATATGATATCAGAAGTCTCGGATTATACAGACAAGGACCTTCTGGTAGAAGGTCAGGAGGAGGAGCTGACCCAGGATCCAGAAATAGAAGAGGAAAAAATCGACGAGGTGTCGGTTACATCGGTTTCGGCCCTAGACCCTGTTCCCTCTACATCATCTGCTATTCCAGGTGATCTGGGAAGGACTCTTTCTTCTATTGTTGAGATGATTCAACAAATACAAAAGAAGAATGATGAAAATGAAGCTGCAATGAAACTGGAGATACGTAGACTTACAGCATCACGTGGGCCCCAGAAGCAACTCAACGTGAAGGATCTTCCTTTAAGCTCGGATATCAATCCTTGGATGTATGCCGAACACATGCCAATGACAACCAGGAAGATTGTTATATCGGAGAAGCTGGGCTGAATTCCCCTGGAAGATGTGGAAGTTTGGCCCAACAAAGACTCTTACCCGGACTGCTATGTCAGTCTTAGGAAAGAGCCAGCCTCAAAGGAAGAGACAGAGCCGAAAGAGGTCATAGTTCTTGACCATAGTAAAGCACAGGCGTTACTAGCCAGCTCGATGAAAGAGAGAGGCTTCACGAACTCAAAGGTGCCAGCCTTGAGTAAGAAGCTTCCCTCCATTGTGGCCTCTCCAACCAGAGCCTTTCCCTTCATGGAAAAGGGATATAAGGCAGCCTTGAAGGCGGCAGAGGCAGGGAAACCATGCCTCTCCTTGGAGGATTGCAATCCGTTATCCCTGACCTTACTCTTGGACCAAAAACATTGGAAGGACGTCCACCTTAGTTTCTCAGTCGGAAAGCTGGAAGCTGATATTGCCGAACGTCAGTTTGGTGAGGAACTTCCAAAGCTGTCGGAGTTTCTCTTGCGCAGAGAGCAAGAGACGAAAGAAAGACTTGCGGCATCGATGTCGTTGCAAACGACGTTAGAAAAGATGGCAAGTGACTCCAAGAACCAGGTCATGTTCATGGTAGTGGCCAAAACTCATCTGGCCACAGTTACGAAGGATCTCTATAGCTTTATTAATGCTAGGAGAGCCTGTAGAGAGTTCGTGTTCGCCTCGGCTGCGGTGAGGCAAGAACCGAGGAAGCTGATCTCCTATTGCATCTGGGGTAAAGACCTCTTTCCCCATTAAGTGGTTAAAGAGGTAGTAGACAAGGCCGCCACTGAGAATAGGAACCTTCTCCAAAAGTGGGGCTTAAATCTCAAGAGAAATTCCTCTCCGGATGAGGGTCCCCAACCCAAGAAGAAGACAGAAAGGCCTAGGCTATTCTCTCGGCCAGCTTAGCCCTACCGACAGCAACAACAGCAACTTCCTGAGACCGCAGTGCCTCAGATAGTGGCACAACCTCCAACCACGTACCAGTTGGTACGTCAATAAGTGGCGACACAGTCGCCGGATTTTAACCCAGCTTTTAAAAGGCAACCTTCTTCCTTTCGCTCAAAAGCTAGAGGAACAGCCAGAGGCTCTTCTTAACGCCCTTCAAGGGGAAGGCGATTAAGGGGAGGATGCGGTGAAAGAGGCAAGGCCTCAGGTCCACAACAGCAGAAGTGAGATGCTTCCAGTAGGAGGGAGACTACATCTATTTAGGGATCGTTGGACCTTCAATCCCTTGGCCCCACAGCCTAATAAAGGATGGACTATGTTAGAGCTGGAGCAGTCCTCCACCTCAATTTCCTCAGTTCTTCCAACACTCTACCCCCGTTCTGGAAGAATACATCCGAGAACTCTTAGAGAAAAGAGTAATCCGAAAAGATAAGTCCATCTAGTTCCAAGGAAGGCTGTTTTGTGTTCCAAAGAAGGACTCAGAAAAACTTAGAGTTATTCTGGACTTGTCGCCACTCAACAAGTTTGCAGTGAACTACAAGTTCAGGATGCTCACACTTCAACACATAAGGACCCTACTGCCCAAAAGAGCATATACCGTCTCTATAGACTTGTCTGACGCTTATTGGCACGTTCCAATTAATCGTCACCTCTCCTCATACCTAGGCTTCAAGTTAAAAAGAAGACTTTATGCCTTCAGAGCCATGCCATTCGAGCTAAACATACCCCCTAGGATTTTCACGAAGCTTGCGAACGCAGCCGTCCATAATTTACGCATAAAGGGGATCCAAGTAGTGGCCTACTTGGACGACTGGCTGGTGTGGGCAGCATCCCAGACAGAATACATGCAAGCCTCCAAGATAGTGATCCAGTTCCTGGAACATCTGGGATTCAAGATCAACATGAAAAAGTCTCGACTATCTCCAGCTCAAAAATTTCAGTGGTTGGGAATCCACTGGAATTTGGAGTCACATCGACTTTCCATTCCTGGGAAGAAGAGGAAAGAAATAGCAGGATCTGTCAAGATACTATTAAAATCCAAATGTATATCAAGACGCGAACAAGAGAGAGTGCTGGGCTCTCTAGAGTTTGCTTTGATAACAGATCCAGTGCTAAGAGCACAGCTAAAGTATGCAACATGAGTCTGGAGAAGATACGCATCAAACGCGCGAAGAGATCTAATGAGACCACTACCGACTCGAATGCGAAGGCTTCTCAAGCCCTGGTCCAAAGCCAAGCAACTGAAGAAATCAATACTTCTTCAACCTCCTTGCCCGTCAGTTATTATCCACACAGACGCTTCAAAGGAAGGCTGGGGAGGCCACTCTCACCAGAAGAGAGTCCGAGGAGCTTGGTCCAATCTTTCAAAGTAATTTCACATCAACTTTCTAGAAGCCATGGCAGTACTTCTGATACTAGAGAAAGTATCTCCTCACCACTTGACCCACATAAGATTGGTTCTAGACAGCGAGGTGATAGTGAGATGCCTGAATCGACAAACGTCGAGGTCACCTCAAATCAACCAAGTGATGTTGGCCATTTTCCGTTTGGCGGAAAGAAAGAAATGGCACCTGTCATTAGTTCACATTCAAGGGTTCCGCAACGTGACAGCACACGCTCTATCCAGGTTTACACCAATAGAATCAGAATGGTCCCTAGACGCAGGATCGTTCTCCTTCATCTTGAGTCAACTCCCGGAACTGCAGATAGACCTCTTTGCGACGAAAGACAAGAAAATACATCGTTATGTGTCCCCATATGAGAATCCGCTAGCGGAGGCAGTGGACGCTATGTCCCTAGACTGGATCAGATGGTCCAGGATTTACCTGTTCCCTCCACACAACCTCCTTTTGAAGGTCCTCGACAAATTGAGATCCTTCAAAGGGAAAGTGGCAATAGTGGCCTACAATTGGCCAAACAGTGTGTGGTTCCCTCTGGCATTGGAACTACGACTGAAGTTTTTACCGCTGCCGGATCCAACCATGTCTCAGCGAGTACAGAAGTCGACTGTCTTCGCTTCATCACAGAAAGCCCGAAACCTGCATCTCATGATTTTCTTTCCTTAGCGATGAGAAAAAGATTCGGAGTATCAAGGGACAGTATACACTTTTCGGAGGAAACCAGAAGACAATATGAGGCATCATAGAAGAAGCGGGTGTCCTTTCTCAAAGCGAAGAAACCAAAAGACATCTACAGATTTCTGATTATCATTCGTCATTTACCTTCATGAGCAGGGTTTAGCAGCCAACACAATATCAATGTGCAAGTCTGCCTTGACAAGACCAATACTATATAGCCTTCAGGTCGACCTTTCTAACAACGTTCTTAATGAATTCCGAAGGCCCGTGCTAAGCTTAGACTTTCAGCGCCTCCAAGACCCATGTCATGGTCACTAGATAAGATTCTTCATTTTGCCTAAATAATGAACAAAGAGGAGAGCGCTTAGAGGGATTTGACTCAAAAAGTCATATTTCTGTTTGCACTCGCTTTGGGGACCAGAGTTAGTGAAATAGTGGCTCTCATTAAAGAGGAATGCCGCGTCCAGTTCTTGGAGGGAGAACTGAATCTATTTCCAGACCCAACGTTTCTTACCAAGAACGAGCTACCCACCAACAGGTGGGGTCCCTAGAGAATCTGCCCTCTGAAGGAAGATGCATCTCTATGTCCAGTGGAGTGCCTAAAGGTCTATCTTCATAGAAGTTCAGACTTTAAGGGAGGACAGCTGTTCAGAGGAGAAACCTCGGGTTCAAATTTTTCTCTGAAACAACTAAGGGTGAAACTCACCTATTTTATTCGTAGAGCGGATCCAGGCAGTACACCCGCAAGTCATGATCCGAGGAAAGTTGCCTCTTCCATAAATTTCTTTAATTATATGGACTTTGAACATCTTTGTTCGTACACCAGCTGGTAGTCATCCAAGGTGCTTTTTATGCACTATGTGAAGCAAGTCGAGCAACTCAAGAGGTCTGTGGTAGCAGCAGGTAGAATTCTTAAACCTGCTGTTTAAATCTGCAAGGAACAGTGAAATTAATTTTGGACGATTAATTATGGGTGGGTGTGTAGTCACAGACTGTTACTACAGACTGACTGATAGGCCACTAACGTGTCCTTACGAACTGTTCCATTGACTTTGGTGAATTAAGCATAATACGGACACATGTGCCAAGCGTTTTTTACGCTAGTGTGAATAAACTGTAATACAGACTGTATCAACGTTTTTAATAATTCGATTAAAGTGGCAAATCTATTTCCTTTATTAGACGAAACAATATTTTCTGTTTACTGTTTTCTTGATGTTTTTATGGATATCATCCACATTTTATAAATTTTATAAATGCGGACTGATCTATGTTTATTAATTTTCAATAAACTAGTTCATAGTAAACTTTGCGTCTTATTCGCCCACACTCATTTATTAGAAATATATGGAGCATTAAGTTTAAAATATGGATAATTTTAACATTGAATGTCTTTTAAGATTGTTCCTCACTTCAAGCAAACATTCCCTCGCTTTAACCCTTCTTTAGGAAGGATTAATGTTATGCCCTAAGGGGTGATGGTGGAGATGCAAAATTTGTTCCTATACGGATACAACTGTTGTCCGATACTTTAATAGGAGTAAACACACTGGGGGAGATGTCAGTAATTCATACTGACATTGGTGACTCTTATACAAACTTTGCTTTATAATGTATAAGGTGAGACCACTATACAGGCTTGTCATTTTGTCATCCATAGGTAATATGTACTCCTCGAGACTTTTTCCAGAGTCTAGTTCGACTCATCCCTAAAGAGGGCAGGAAGCACTAAAATAGTTCATGCTTAGATGAAATGATGTATGACGGTAACATCATAGGTCTCTAGGTCTAGACGGACCAGGAAAATATTTTTTTGTGGGTATGGCACCAGTTGAGAATCCACAGATACAGTAATGCTCTGGTAAACTTCCATCAGGACGACAAGGCCTGAGCCCAAAAAACGGATTTTGAGCGAAGCGAAAAATCTTTTTTTGGGTGAGGTGGCCATGTCGTCCTGATGGACCCGCCCTTCCTTTTATTTGTTAATAAAGGCTTATTGACCCCTCTCTATAATACAGTATCTGTAGCACCTCGTGTATCGCTACAAGGAATAAAGAGGGCACTGCAGTCTTCGTCATATACACACTGGAAATGGAATAGGAGAGATTCCTTATGAACGGCTCTCTTTTCATTCTCGTTATTAGATTCTTGTCACTGTACCCCTTAGAGCGTTAATACTGGCGTGTCAAGAATACGTCCTCTGATATTATGCGATATCCCTGTTAGATTTATTTAGAGATATTCGCTCCAGGAGTTAAAATTCTGGATACCTTAACCCTGGATAGGTACGCTCCTCGGACACCCCTTTAAGGGTATACTCGGACGCGAACGACCCCGACGCCAAAAAAAAAATTCTTGAAAAATCAGTTTTTGCAGTAACCTCCTTTTTTCTTTTGCCAAAAAAACTTCAATGAATGCTTAAAACAACTGTAAAGATAAATACTACTCATCTGCAGAAAAACTATTTATTATAAATATTTTAAAAAATTAAGTAGAAAAAAAAAGACCTGACATAAAAATTCATAAAAAAAAGTTTATACATATATACACAAATCCTTTTAGGAATTGATTCTTGAATGTTTAGGACACATCTTGATGTATTTTGGATGAAGTCAGACCCATGGAGGTGAAGATCTGAAATGAGAAAAAAAGGGTAATTTTTTTTGGCCAAAAAAATTTGTCCAAATTTCATGAATTTTTTTGGGTACCCAAATGAAATAGGAAGTGGCTAATTTTTTTAGGGAATAAACATATGTTATCCTAAAATAGAAATATGTAAAAAAATCTTCATTATTTTGTAAATTACATTTATATCAGGGGCCATATCTAAAGGTAATTTTTTGAGTACTTAGAAATTTCGTAAAAAAATACATATATTTAATATATAATATGATATTTATGCAGGTAAAAATATACCAAAATATCACAAATTCTATAGGGAACAAGAATATATATAGATAGGGCAGCTTACGCTTCGGATATGTCCACAAAATGGCCGCCAACCACACTGACTCAGACTCCCTAATCTGCCACTTGAAATGTAGGAAGGGTATGTCAATTTCAAGGTGTTATTTACTAATCTAATTATTATTGGATATGCATAAAAATTGTATGGTGGGTTTCTGGATAATTGTCGATTATTTTACGACTATAAAATTAAAATTCTGACCCAAAAAAATTTTTTTGAAGGGAAATAAAATCGAAAAAAAAATGTAAAACAATATAATATTTTAGCTAAAAAAATTTGATGATATTCAATCAAAAAAAAAGTAAACAAAATTTTCCGACAAATAAACATCTAGAGGAATCATTACTCTGTGATAGTTCCTTAGTACGTAGTAATTTTGAAAGAATTGGGAAAAAACGAAAAAATGGCAATCACCGGAAAATCGAACACATACCTATATATACGCCATATCTGGCTAAAAAAAGATAGGCATGGGTAGCCAGATCATCTAGAAACACTTTCCAACACTATAAAAATATAAGTTTTGCGACACTACTTGCCAATTCCTTACGGTAACATGACTAAGCAAAAAAATGCAAAACAAATAAAAAGGGGCACTCGCGGAAAAATGGCTAACATTCTAGTATACGGCATTTCAGAAAAAAAAAATTCAGCCACGTGCTAGGCAATCCATCAAGGCACATTTTCCGACAAATAAACATCTAAATGAATCATTACTCTGTGATAGTTCCTTAGTACGTAGTAATTTGAAAGAAATGGGAAAAAACGAAAAAATGGCTATCACAGGAAAATCGAACACATACTTATATATACGCCATATCTGGCTAAAAAAAAAAAAAAAGATAGGCATGGGTAGCCAGATCATCTAGAAACACTTTCCAACACTATAAAATTATAAGTTTTGCGACACTACTTGCCAATTCCTTACGGTAACATGACTAAGCAAAAAAATGCAAAACAAATAAAAAGGGGCACTCGTGGAAAAATGGCCATTCTAATATACGGCATTTCAGAAAAAAAAAATTTCAGCCACGTGCTAGGCAAACCATCAAAGCACATTTTCCGACAAATAAACATATAAATGAATCATTACTCTGTGATAGTTCCTTAGTACGTAGTAATTTTGAAAGAAATGGGAAAAAACGAAAAAATGGCTATCACAGGAAAATCGAACACATACTTATATATACGCCATATCTGGCTAAAAAAAAAATAGGCATGGGTAGCCAGATCATCTAGAAACACTTTCCAACACTATAAAAATATAAGTTTTGCGACACTACTTGCCAATTCCTTACGGTAACATGACTAAGCAAAAAAATGCAAAACAAATAAAAAGGGGCACTCGCGGAAAAATGCCCAACATACTAATATACGGCATCTCAGATAAAAAAAAAGACATGCACGTGTTAGCCCAACCATCAAGGCACACTTTCTAACACATAAACATGAAAAAAAAATCAATAATATACGGCAATTCCTTACTACGTAGTAAATTTTTACAAATATTGAAAAAAAAACAGAAATTGGCAACCGCAGTTAAATACCCAATATACCAATAACTACGTCGTATCTGACAAAAACAAAATCACGCATGGGTAGCCAGATCATCTAGACACACTTTCCAACCCTAAAAAAGCAAAAGTTTTACGACACTATTTCGCAATATCTTACGGAAAAATGACTTGGCAAAAAAATGAAAAAAAATGAAAAAGGGGTACTCGCGGTAAAATGCCCGACATTCTAATATACGGCATCTCAGATAAAAAAAAAAGACATGCACGTGTTAGCCCAACCATCAAGGCACACTTTCTAACACATAAACATGAAAAAAAAAAATGAATAATATACGGCAATTCCTTACTACGTAGTAATTTTTACAAATATTGAAAAAAACAGAAATTGGTAACCGCAGTTAAATACCCAATATACCAATAACTACGTCGTATCTGACAAAAACAAAGTCATGCATGGGTAGCCAGATCATCTAGACACACTTTCCAACACTAAACAAGCAAAAGTTTTACGACACTATTTGGCAATATCTTACGGAAAAATGACTTGAAAAAAAAATGAAAAAAAATGAAAAAGGGGCAATCGCGGTAAAATGGTCCTCGTGGTGATGAACGACATTTTAACTAAAAAAAAAATCATGCACATGGTAGCCAAACAATCCACCAAGACTTTCCACAACTGATAACCTATACAAGTTGCACCATTCTACGACAATTTCATAATACGTAATAACTTTGATAATTATGCAAACTACCTTAGAAGGGTAAACTCGGTCGCGCTCGACCCCGACTCGTCTCAGAAATCGGGGAAGGAGTACAGCTACAGCAATGCACATCTGGACACTACTAGAGCGTGTAGGGGAGACACCTCCTGCAGGTCGATCACCCACAAATTCAGTCACGGGGGTGAGTCACGTGAGAAAAACCTGTTTTTTTTTGACGCTCGGGGTCGCGAACGACCCACCGTACCTATCCAGGGTTAAGGTAAAATTCTCGGAGAATATCACTGTAGTTGGCATGGTTGGTTTCGACCTGGCCTTTCATTAGAAGGGGCTGGTGTTCGATCCCAAGTATGAGGTAGAAATTTATTTATATTTGAACATGATGCTGTGTTGATATTTATCCATATTGACTCATTAACGGTAATTTGAATGAATTACTACCAATTGTGTCACGTGGTGGGTCGGGATATCAGGTAAAACTCGCTGGTAAGAGACTGATGTCTCGCCAGGTAAATCCTCGGACAGCTGGGTAGCGTCAGGTTCCAATATCTTTTAATGGCCTCTCGTGGCATGGTTGGTTTCGACCTGGCCTTTCATTTGAAGGGGCTAGCGTTCGATCCCAAGTATGAGGTAGAAATTTATTTCTATTTGAACACGATGTTGTGTTGATATTTATCCATATTGACTCATTAGGGGTAATTTGAATGAATTACTACCAATTGTGTCCCGTGGTGGGCCGGGATATCGGGTAAAACTCGCTGGTAGGAGACTGATGTCTTGCCAGGTAAATCCTCGGACAGCTGGGTAGCGTCAGGTTCCGATATCTTTTAATGGCCTCTCATGGAATGGTTGGTTTCGACCTGGCTTTTCATTAGAAGGGGCTGGCGTTCGATCCCAAGTATGAGGTAGAAATTTATTTCTATTTGAACACGATGCTGTGTTGATATTTATCCATATTGACTCATTAACGGTAATTTGAATGAATTACTACCAATTGTGTCACGTGGTGGGCCAGGATATCGGGTAAAACTCGCTGGTAAGAGATTGATGTCTCGCCAGGTGAATCCTCGGACAGCTGGGTAGCGTCAGGTTCCGATATCTTTTAATGGCCTCTCGTAGCATGGTTGGTTTCGACCTGGCGTTTCATTAGAAGGGGCTAGTGTTCGATCCCAAGTATGAGATAGAAATTTATTTCTATCTGAACACGATGTTGTGTTGATATTTATCCATATTGACTCATTAGGGGTAATTTAAATTAATTACTACCAATTGTGTCACGAGGTGGGCCGGGATATCGGGTAAAACCCGCTGGTAAGAGACTGATGTCTCGCCAGGTAAATCCTCGGACAGCTGGGTAGTGTCAGGTTCCGATATCTTTTAATGGCCTCTCGTGGCATGGTTGGTTTCGACCTGGCCTTTCATTAGAAGGGGCTGGCGTTCGATCCCAAGTATGAGGTAGAAATTTATATATATATAACGGATTTTGAGCGAAGCGAAAAATCTATTTTTGGGTGAGATGGCCATGTCGTCCTGATGGAAGTTCCTATAAGGTAGCTTCCTAGGGTATATTACAACTACGGCGATATTCCCAGGGAATTTACCTTAAGGTACCAGAATTCTAACTCCTGGAGCGAATATCCCTCCTGAAAGGGATATCGCGACATATCAGAGGACGTATTCTTGACACGCCACATGGCAATCTGCATCCCGAACAGAGATTCGTCTCGCAGGGGGCAATTGGCAAGAAACGAATTCGGGAAAGAGAAAGGGGGAGCCGCTCACAAGGCTCCCTATCTCCCGATTCGTAAGCGTGCCTGGCGCCAATCCTGGCGCCATCTGTATTCCTTGTAGCGTACACGAGGTGCTACAGATACTGTATGTAGGGAGGGGTCCTACAGCCCTTTCTTAGAAAGGCAAGGGCGGGTCCATCAGGAAGACATGGCCATCTCACCCAAAAATAGATTTTTCGCTTCGCTCAAAATCCGTTTTTTTGGCTCAAGACATGTCGTCCTGATGGAAGTATACCAGAGCATTACTGTATCTGTGGATTCTCAGAACGTGCCGTACTCTCCGGAGGTAATTTTTCCCGGTCGACTAGACCTAGAGACCTAAGATGTTACCGTTATACATCTTTTCAACTAACTATAAACCATGTTAGAGCTTCCTGCCCCCTACAGGGAAGAGTCCTACTAGACTCTGGAAAAGTCTCGAAGAGTACATACCTATGTATGAATACCAGGCAAGCTAATATAGTGGTCTCGCCCTATATTAAGTAAAGCATAGTTTGTAAAGAACCACTGCGTCAATATGAAATATCGACCAGTTCTCCGCACAATACTTGTATTGGACAAAGGTTTATATCCGCATAAGAGGAAACTAGTAAAACCGCCATCGTCCCCTTATGGGACGGGGTCCTCCCGTTAAGGGAAAGCATAAACCAATGCAACATAGCTTGCATAAAGGAACAATTCTATTAGAATTATCCCAGATTAGGTACATAGAATGAATGCTCCATTATACCAATAAATTGACACAGGTGAAGGAGACGCAAGGTTCTCAAGAACAAGTTCATTGACAGACAATAAACCGACAGGTTAACCACAATTATGTATATATATATATATATATATATATATATATATATATATATATATATATATATATATATATATATATATATATATATATATATATATATATATATATATATATATATATATATATAAGAAGAGGATAACCCAAAACTTTAAGCATAAGTATGATAGTAAACAGAACTTGTTTATCTGAAAGAAAGAACATTAAATGCCACTTTTAAGATACCGAGGTATCAAAGTCATAAAAGTCTGTATTACAAATCAATGACATTAGCGTTAGAAACGCTCGGCACACATGTCTGCACTTATGCTAGGTTCACCTTTGGAAATGGAACAGTCTACATGGGCAACACAGTACCCTCACTTAGTTTGTAGTACGGTATGTAACCACTCACTCACCCTGGAATTAATCGTCCCAATTAAAACCACTGTTCCTCGCAGAGTTAAACAGTAGGGATAACAACGCGACCTACTGCTACCAAAGATCTCTTTAGTTCCTCTACTTGCTTCGCATAGTGGCGAAAGAACACTCTGGAAGACTTCCAGCCAGTGTATGAACAGAGATGTTCAAAATCCATACAATTAAAGAAATTTAAGGATGAGGCAACTTTCCTCGGATCGTGACCTGCGGGTGTACTGTCAGGATCCGCTCTGCGAATAAAATATGTGATTTTCGCTCTGAGTTGATTCAGAGATAAATTTTAGCCTGATGTTTCTCCCCTGAATAGTTGACCACCCTTGAAGTCTGAAGTTCTATGAAGATAGACCTTAGGCATTCTACTGGACATAGAGATGCATCTTTCAGAGGGCAGATTCTCCAGGGACCACACCTGTTGGTGGGTAACTCATTCTTGGCGAGAAACGTAGGATCCGGAACAGGTTCAGTTCTCCCCCATCCAGGAACTGAACACGACCTGCCTCTCTCGAGAGGGCTAAAATCTCACTAACCCTGGCCCCGGACGCGAGTGCAAATAGGAAAATAACTTTTTGTGTCAAATCCTTTAACGCACAGTCTTCATTGCTCAACAGAGAAGCGAAATGAAGAACTTTGTCTAAAGACCATGAAATGGGCTTTGGAGGTGCTGAAGGTCTGAGCCTAGCGCACGCTTTCGGGACTTTATTAAAGATCTCGTTACCTAGGTCGACCTGGAAGGCATATAGAATGGGTCTTGTCAAAGCAGACTTACACGCTGAAATCGTGTTATCTGCCAATCCTTGACCATGGAGGTGGATGAAGAAAGATAAGCAGAAGTCTGTCGAGATCTCCTGCGGATTCTTCGCCTTGACAAAGGACTCCCATTTTCTCCAAGATGACTCATATTGCCTTCTAGTAGATTTGCACTAAAATTCCTCAAGGAAGTCTATGCTGGCTTTCGAAATCCCGAAACGCTTTCTCACCGCTAGGGAGAGAAAATCATGAGCTGCAGGGTCCGGGTTTTCTGTAATGAAGCGCAGACAGTTGACTTCTGGACTCGCTGGGTCAGAACTGGATCTAAGTTTGTTGAGGACCCTCAACTGAAGGTTGTGAGGAGGGAACAGATAAATCTTGGACCATCTGTTCCAGTCGAGGGACATCGCGTCCACTGCTTCCGCTAAGGGGTCCTCGTACGGGGACACATACAGGGGCAACTTCTTGTTGTCTTTCGTCGCAAAGAGGTCTATCTGCAGTTCTGGGACTTGATTCAGAATGAAGGAGAATGATCCTGCGTCTAAGGACCATTCCGACTCTATCGGTGTGAACCTGGATAGAGCGTCCGCCGTCACATTGCGGACTCCTTGAAGGTGAACTGCCGACAGGTACCACTTCTTCTTTTCCGCCAATCGGAAGATGGCCAACATCACCTGGTTGAGAGGTGGTGACCTCGATCCTTGTCGATTCAAACATCTCACAACTACCTCACTGTCCATCACCAACCTTATGTGGATCGAGTGACACGGGGAGACTTTCTTTAAGGTAAGGAGCACTGCCATAGCTTCTAGAAAGTTTATGTGAAAGGTCTTGAATAGCTTGGACCAAGTCCCCTGGACTTTTTTCCGATGAGAGTGACCTCCCCATCCCTCCTTCGAGGCGTCTGAGTGAATCGTCACCGACGGGGGAGGTGGCTGAAGAAGAACCGACTTCTATAGATGTCTGGCTTGGGACCAAGGCCTGAGAAGAGTACTAGCCGAAGCGGAACTGGTCTTCTCAGATCTCTTCGCGCGTTTGATGCATAACTTCTCCAAACTCCGGTTGCATCCTTTAGCTGTGCTCTTAGCACTGGGTCTGTCACCGAAGCAAACTGGAGAGAGCCCAGTACCCTCTCCTGCTCGCGTCTTGATATCCTTTCGGAATCTAGAAGTCTCTTGACAGAACCCGCTATCTCCTTCTTTTTCTTAGCCGGGATGGAGAAACGGTGTGACAAAAGGTCCCAGTGGATTCCCAGCCACTGGAACTTTTGAGATGGAGAAAGTCGAGACTTTTTTCTGTTGATCTTGAAGCCTAGGTACTCTAGGAACTGGATCACTTGACTGGAAGCTTGCAAGCATTCTGTCTCGGATGCTGCCCACACCAACCAGTCGTCCAGGTAGGCTACTACCTGAATTCCCTTTAGGCGTAATTGTTTGAGAGCTACGCTCGCAAGCTTCGTAAAAATCCTTGGGGCTATGTTTAGCCCGAATGGCATGGCTCCGAAGGCGTATAGTCTTCGTTGTAGCCTGAACCCTAGGTAGGGGGAGAGTCGACGGCTGTTTGGAATGTGCCAATAGGCGTCTGACAAGTCTATAGAGACGGAATATGCCCTCTTGGGCAGTAAGGTCCTTATGTGTTGCAGTGTTAGCATTTTGAATTTGCAATTCACTATGAACTTGTTGAGTGGCGACAAGCCCAGAATGACTCTGAGCTTTTCCGAGTCTTTCTTGGGAACACAAAAAAGCCTCCCTTGGAAATTGATGGGCTTCACCCTTCGGAACACCTTTTTTCTCCAACAGTTCTTGAACGTACTCCTCCATTACGGGGGTGGAGTGTTGGAAAAACTGAAGGCACGGGGGTGGAGTGCTGTACCAGCTCCAGCCCAGTCCATTCTAGAGTAGGCTGTGGGGCCAGGGATCGAAGGTCCACCGATCCCGAAATTTCAGAAGTCTCCCTCCTACCGGTATCATCTCACTTGGACTGCCGTCCTGAGGTCTTGCCTCCCTGACCACGACCATCCCTGAATCCCCTTCCCCTTGAGGGGCGCCTAGACGAGTCTCTGGCTGCTCCTCTAGCTTTGCTCGAAAGGAAGTAGACTGCAATTCGAACGCTGGGGTGAATGCCGTGAACTGTGTCGACCTGGCCTGGGGTACCCACTGAAAAGTGGTCGGGGTTTGTGCCACGATCTGGGGCACTGGAGGCAATGGCAATTGCAGTTGCTGTTGCTGTCTACCAGGCTTGGCTGGCCGAGAAGGTAGCCTAGTCCTCATAGTCTTCCTCTTTGGTTGAGGACCTTCATCCGGGGAAGACTTTCTTTTGATAGCCAGGCCCCACTTCTGGAGAAGGATTCTATTCTCCAAGGCGGCCTTATCAACAACTTCTTTGACCAAGTCGGTAGGGAAAAGGTCTTTTCCCCAAATGTTGGAGGAGATTAGTTTCCTTGGCTCGTGCCTCACCTTAGCCGAGGTGAACACGAACTCCCTACAAGCTCTCCTTGCCTTGACGAAGCCATAAAGGTCCTTCGTCACTGTGACCAGATGAGTCTTGGCCACCACCATGAACATTTCATGGACCTTGGGGTCACTTGCCATCGTCTCGAGATTAGTCTGAAGAGACATTGAGGCAGCCAGTCTTTCTTTTGTCTCGAACTCTCTTCGCAAAAGAAAGTCAGACAGCTTAGGGAGGTCCTCGCCGAACTGACGTCCGGCAATATCAGCCTCCAACTTTCAAAATGAGAACGTAAGATGGACGTCCTTCCAGTCTTTGTGGTCCATAGGCAGGGCCAGCGACAAGGGTTTACACTCCTCCAGGGAGGGGCAAGGCTTGCCGGCCTCGAATGCTTTTAGTACAGCCGCAAACCCTTTCTGTAAAAAGGGGAAGGCTCTAGCAGGCGAGGACACAAAGGAAGGGAGCTTCTTGCTCCATGCAGCTACCTTTGAGTTAGAGAAGCCCCTCTCTTTCATCGAGGATGAAAGTAGAGCTTGAGCCTTAGCATGGTCCATCACTATGACCTCCTTCGGCTCCGTCTCCTCCTTTGAAGCTGGTTCCTTCCTCAGCCGGACATAACAGTCCGGATATGATGCCTTGCTGGGCCAGAATTCCACCTCCTCCAGGGGAACTGAGCCCAGCTTATCCGAGATGACGATCTTTCCAGTCGTCATCGGCATGTGCTCAGCATACCTCCATGGGTTAGCATCTGAGCACAAGGGAAGGTCTTTCACATTGAGCTTTTTCTGGGGCCCATGTGATTCTGCAAGGCACTGCATCCGCAGTTCCATTGCAGCCGCCTTCTCCTGATTCTCCTTCTGCATTTGTTGGATCATTCCAACAATAAAAGAGAGGGCCTGTCCCAGCTCTACTGGGAGACCGGCCGATGTTGAGGGAATAGGCTCCGGAATCTGAACCGGAGTAGCCGACACCTCGTCGACCTCTTCCTCTACAACGTCTGGGGCTTGAACTTCGTCCTGGGCTTCTGCCAGGAGGTCTTCCTCCAGACGCTCGTCCACGTCAGACATCTTGTCATCTAACTGGATGTCTTGCATCGCGACCGCGACTTCAGCATCCACCTGGATCTGAACTTGGGGGATCTCCTCTTGAGGCTGGGGAATCACTGCATCAGCTGATGCCTTAGGGAAAAGATACGCCCTCATCTTCTCACTTGGAAGATAAGGGCCAGAGGTGTTCTTTTGGAAGCCCCTTACCCAGGTACGAAGCTTCTCCCTAGCTATATCCCTTGATTCCGCCGTCCTAGGGGAATCAAAGGCCTCAGAAATCAGGTTAGTGCACACAGTACATACCTGAGGGTCCCAATACCGGAGATCATCCTTGGAGACAGGGCATGCTGCGTGTCTCCTACAAAACTCATGTCCGCAGAGGTTCTTGCTGCAGACGTTGCAAAAAACACTTCCGCACTTCGGAGGGTCCTTCTGTAAAGAGAAGAAATTTCCATGAGTATCAAGTGAACTATGTATCACTGGATATGCATAGTATAGCATAACAATTCAGAAAGGAAAGACACACACTTGTGTTTCCCTCACAACCCAATGCTGCAGCCTTCCAGATAATAAAATCAAATGGTTAATCTCTTCTAGAGTAACCAATGCAAAGTTTCCAGAGGAAACAGGTGGAGCTCACACCTAAGCAATGATTTTAAAATCCTGGATAATAGACAGGAAAGAACTCACTTTCCTATCTGTAGGGCAACAGCAAAGGACTGTGCAAGAAAACACAAAAGTGTTAGAACACACAGTGCTGTACCAAAACCCATACTATAGTTTTCTCCTTGCTGTATATGTTATACTGAAGAATACTAGTACAGTATAGGAGGATACGTGCCGGCCGGCACGGCAGGTGCCGGCCGGCACACACCATAACTAGCTTTGAAGTATACTACTTAACATCTATAAGGCGGCAGAACTCTGGTTCAAATGCATGTGCCGGCCGGCACCAATTGCCGGCCGTCAACAGCCAATGTCGGCTGGCAATGGCTGCCGGCCGGCAACTACACAAGGTAGTACCCAGCTGCCGGCCACACTCTTGGTGACAGGCAGACAAGGGCTGACATTAGCCGGCCGGCAAAGGTACAGGACCGATGCCAGCCGGCAGCAAAAGAACCAGAGGACTACGACTGCCCGGCTGCCGGCCTCATAGGCCGGCAGCCGGGTCGGGTACAGCACTAGAAGAAAATAGGATGGATGCCGGGATAAGAGTGTACACTACCTCCAAGCCCGGCAATCCGAAAGAGTGCATATAAGGAAGGGGAGAATCTGACTCAGGCTTCCTGACCAATGCCGACTGGCTCTACAGGCAGGCATGGATGAGGGACCAAGGGAGGTCCGGGCAGCACTCAAAATATAAGACCCTTGCCGGCCGGCAGCTCTGCCGGCCGGCAAGGGGCTGAGTCAATTCCACATCCTAACCTATTCTAGGTCCAGAGATGTAGAACGACGTACAGTACTGTAATGGCTAGGCCATTACGGAGATAGAGGGGGAAGGGACAAAAGAGGGTCCTATCAACCTTGCTTTAGTGACGGATCACCCACAGCCAAGAAACTCATCTTAGCCTAAGGGAGATCCAAGGGGGGAGGCCAGCAATACTTGCCAGCTCCCAGAGCACCAAAGCAAGGAAGGTGTTGCTACTCCCAGGGAAAGAAACATATTCTCCCCCGAGAACAGCAACAAGGACTAGTCTGGTAGATCACAGAAGAAGGAATCATATCCACAGAAACCTTCGGTAGTGACCTAAGGAGGCTAAGCTACCTTTGTCTGTGTCAGGCCAGCGAGGGAGACTCTACCCCAAGCCAGACAAACACAGACTCAGACTAAAAAACTCTGTTGTTCTGTCCCTCTTTGAACCAGACTTACTGGAACAGGAAGGTACAGTAACACCCCAGTATAGTTTTATCGAAAATTAATTCAGAAAAAACCACGTAGGGATAAGCCCAAGGCTTAAACAGAGGGAAAGGGATTGCATACCTTCTCCGAAGAAAAGAAAGCAACCGGGGAGAAAGTATACTAAGGCTTCATAAGCAACTTTGCCTAGGCACTAAGAGAATCGATTACCTAAATCACCGAAACTCACTCGTATACTATCTTGGAAATATTCCACACAATCTTAAATGTATAAAAAATTGCCTAAAGCTTCAATAAAATTTTAATAAACTCGGAAAACCCAAATTCATGCATGAAGTACTAGGACCAAACGACTAGGCTACATGGCCTAGCGTAGGCCAGAATGGCGAATACTTCGCCAAAATAATACTAATCACGAAAGGAAATCCTATGTAATGCTAAAAAGCTAAAATTTATTAAAGCAAAACAACCGGGAATGTCGCTCTGACTAACTAAACTTATACCTAGCGAGCGACAGCGTCCATGACGTCTCCGGTAGGCTACGGCTCTTATAACAAAGATTAATCCTATTAATCACTCAAAAATTTACCAAGAGCCTACATTTATACATAAAAGACATGGTACTCAACTTATCAGAGGCCGACGAAGACGGAGAAGCCATGAAAAGCAGAATAAATCCAAGATTTGCGAGAAACACAGGAAAAAACAC
>NC_090733.1:12670384-12673557 GCF_036898095.1 Palaemon carinicauda | reverse complement strand
ATCTTGTGTAATCATATTTGTGATAAATGCTGAGATAACTCATTCAACGTTATCACCTAAACTTATATTTTTGTCAGTTCTATTTTCCATTGTCATACGGAATGGTCATCCGACCAAACCATCCATATTCCTGTGATGAATCTACTAATAAACTGTTTAAAAGTTAACTTACATAGACTTATTCAGAAGAAGTAACCTACAAGTCTAACAAATATATATCACATTGAAGAGACATGAGATAGAACACTAATATGTGTTTATAACAGTGCCACACCAACACATATCACGTATGTTATTAATGCGTATGTTATTGTAACGAAACTTTGTCCCCATTATCATGACTAGCCCTCCGAATTTCAGGATCACATTTCAACACATGGTGGGTAGTCCCCCACAAAAGCATTTTTCTTCAGCACCACACTTATCTTATGTTCTATATTTTTGATATGGTCCAGGCCGCTATTTCTTTTAATCAGAGCATTTACTACATCACCTTCATCATTGTACACATTGCATATCATTATTTTAGGTTTTAGTTTTCTGATTTTTCTCGTTTCAGTGTCAGCCATCAATGTCTAAATTCTGGTTGCCGCCTCTTCTCTGATCATATTTTTTTCAAAGTTTACAACCACATTTCCATTTGTAGTTGACCTCGTGTTAAGTAAAGGAATGTCTTTAAATGCTTGTTCAACCTCACCTTTTATTTCAGTAATTTCAGTTGTTGTATTAGTTGATTTAATTATCAGCAGATTTTTTTCCTTAATTTTGTCAGCAAATGTTGGGTACCCCTGTTTTTGGGTCTATCAATGTTTGAAGTGTTGCTTTAATTGATTCCATATTCAAGGCAAGTATGTTAACTTTCTCAGTGAGGTCGGTGCTCTGGGTGGAATTTGCTGCGCCTGATCCAAGGTCCACAAGTTTGTTTTCAAAGTCATCTATTTCTGCATCTTGTTTGTTCAGGGCCAGATTATTCATGTTTATGTCTTCCTTTAATTTTGATATTACTAAATTGTTTTGTCTGGCATCACGTACGCAGTGAGGGCATAACCAATCTGGGTTATTCCGGTCAATCTCACTGATGGCTGTCACTATAGGCACACATCTCTTATGGTAGAGTCTTTTACATTCACATACTATCCATTTTTTTCATTCTCCTTCCGTTTCATTACATTTGAAGCAGATATAGTTAGGAGCAGACATGGTGTACTGTTTCTTATCACTTGCATTTCTCCATAAGACTAACTAATATCTTTTCAATGATATTTTAACCGAGAAACACAAAGCTAAAACATGACTCAGGGCATGAATTAGCAGAGCTCGACACAACACGTCAAAACTCTAGCACTGACAACCTATATATCTAATTGACATTCTGTTTCCATTGGCGTTCCTCTGCTCTTCATCTTCAGTTTCACGTCTAGCTGCCATTCTGCTTGTATTAATGTTCATTCATAAATTCATCTGCACTTTGACCTCTCCTTGCCATTCTGTTTGCATTAGTCTTCCTTCTTAGATTCATCAGCTTTTCATCTGCTGCTTCACGTCTAACTACCATTCTGCTTGCATTAGTGTTCCTTCATATATTCGTCTGCTTTTCGTCCTCTCCTTCATGTCTAGCTGACATTTTGCTTGCATTGGTGTTCCTTCGCAAATTCCCCTGCTCTTCATCTTTCGTTTCATGTTTAGCTGCCATTCTCCTTGTATTAATATCCCTTCACAAATTCATGTGCTGTTTGCCTTCTGCTTGCCATTCTGTTTGAATTAGTATTCCCTCTTAAATTCATCTGCTTTTCGTCCTCTGCTTCACGCCTAGCTGACATTTTGCTTGTATTGGTGTTCCTTCTTAAATTCCTCTGCTTTTCATTTTCGTCTTCACTTATAGCTGTCATTCTGTTTGCATTAGTGTTCCTTGTTGAATTTCTCTGCACTTCGTCTTCTTCTTTACGTCTAGCTGACTTTCTGCTTGTATTTGTGTTCCTTCATAAATTCATCTGCTTTTTGTCCCCTGCTTAACGTCTAACTGAAATTCTGCTTGCATTGATATTCCTTCTTAAATTCCTTTGCTTTTCATATTCGGTTTCACGTCTAGCTTCCATACTGCTTGTATTAGCTTTCCTTCAAAAAATCCTATTCTCTTCATCCTCTGCTTGCATTAGCTTTCCCTCTTAAATTCCTTTGTTCTTTGTCCTCTGCCTCACGTCTAGCTGCCATTATACTTGCATTAGTGTTCCTCCATATATCCATCTGTGTTTCTTCCCCTGCTTCATGTCTAGCTGACATTTTCCTTGCATTGGTATTCCATCTTGAATTCATCTGCTTTTCATGTTCGGCTTCACGTCTAGTTGCCATTCTGCTTGTATTAGTGTTCCTTTTAAATTCATCTGCTTTTTGACCCCTGCTCCATGTCTAGCTGCCATTCTCCTTGCATTAGTGTTCCTTCATAAATTTGTCTGCTTTTCGTCCTCTGATTCACGTCTAGATGACATTTCGCTTGCATTAATGTTCCTTCTTAATTTTCTCTGCTCTTCATCTTAAGTTTCACGCCTGGCTGTCATTCTGCTTGTATTATTATTTCTTCACAAATTCATTTGCTCTTTGTCCTCTGCTTCACGTCTAGCTGCATTCTGCTTGTATTAGTGTTCCTTTATAACATTGTTTTTCGTCTTTTGCTCCCCGTCTAGCTGACATTTTGCAGGGACTGGTGTTCATTCACAAATTTCTTTACTCTTCATCTTCGGCTTCACGTCCAGCTGCCATACTGCTTGCATTAGTGTTCCTTCATAAATTTGTTTGCTTTTTGTCCTCTGCTAAAATTTTGCATGGGTTGGTGCTCCTTCTTAAATTCCTCTGTTCTTCATCTTCAGCTTCACGTGTTACTGCCATTCTGCTTGTATTAATGATCTTTCACAAATTCATCTGCTCTTCGTCTTTTGCCTCACATCTAGCTGAAATTCTGCTTGCATTGGTGTTCCTTCTTAAATTCCTAAGCTCTTCATCTTCAGCTTAATGTCTAGCTGTCATTCTGCTTGTATTAGTGTCCCTTCTCAAATCCCTCTGATCTTCATTTTCTGCTTTTTGGTTAGTTGCTATCCTACTTTCATGAGTTTCTCTTTGTTATTCATCGTGTTACCTATAACTGCCATTATTCTTGCATTTGTTCCCCTTCGAAAATT
>NC_090733.1:12640384-12652884 GCF_036898095.1 Palaemon carinicauda | reverse complement strand
AATGACATACTGTACATGTCAAAAAGGTCACCCTAATCTAGAGAGGCGAATTGTAGGCTGGTCATCTGGCAGGAGATAAGCAGATTTTATACGATCAATGGAGACCCAGTCTTCTTTGCCACGAATGTTTAGTAGGAACGCTTTCGGACTGCGTTGGATCACAATGAAAGGGCCCGTGTAGGAGGGCATCAGCGGTGTCTTGCTAGTGTCATTGCGTAAGAAGACAAGCGTAGCAGAGTGCATGTCTGCCGGTATTTGATGATTTGCTGGGGGCTTGTAAGTCTGGCGGCATGGAGTAAATTTTACCACGACGTGATGTATGCGCTAGAGATCGTCGGAGGAAGTTGCAGAAGGAAAAAATTCAGCAGGGACGACCAACTGTTCGCCATACACCATTTCAGCTGCCGGGACGTCCAGGGTGTCTTTAGGAGTGGTCGTTAGTCCCAGGAGGACCCAGGGAAGCTGAGTAAACCAGTTTGAATCCTTGCAGCGGGACATCAAAGCTGCTTTAAGGGTGCGATGATAACGTTCAACCATTCCATTGACAGTGGGGTAGTAGGCAGTTGTCTGAAGTAGTGTGATACCCAGGAGATTCGCTAATGATGTCCATAATTGGGAGGTGAAAGTGGTACCCCTATCAGAAGTAATATGCTCAGGGATACCAAATCTTGCAATTCATCCTGAGAGTAAGGCACATGTACATAAGGCAAACGTTGCAGTTTCCATAGGAATGGCTTCAGGCCAACGAGTGGAGCGGTCGATGACGGTAAACAGGTAACAATGTCCTTGTGATGTGGGTAGGGGGCCTACAATGTCGACGTGAATGTGGGCGAAATGACACTGAGGTTGAGGAAAGGTACCCACTCCTGAATCCGTGTGTCAATGTACTTTGGAAGTTTGGTAAGAAGTACAGGCACGTACCCAATCCTTAGCATCCTTAGAAATGCCATGCTAAATGAATTTCCTCCTCAGCAGCTGTGCAATAGAATGGCAAGAGAGATGTAAAAGGTCGTGAATAAACTCAAACACCTGTCGGTGCATGGGAGCAGGAATTCAAGGTTGCAGTCTACCAGTACTGACGTCACAGAGGAGGGTGGTGTTGGAGTCGTCGAGGAAGATGTCTTCCAATGGAGGGATGTGCAGGATGTCCTACATGCTTGTTACTCTGGATCTTGTCGTTGGTCTTCATCCAAGGCGTTGTAATCCAGTCCCAGTTGAACGGCAGCCGACGTGTTTCTTAACAGGGCATCGGCAACCGGTTTCATTTTCCCAGGGATGTGTTGAAGGGTGCAATTGTATCCAGCCACGGCGAGGAGATGTCGGCGTTGACGGTCGGACCAGGCGTCACACTGTCGAGTGAAGGCATGCACCAGAGGCATGTGGTCTGTGCGAATGTCGAAAGACATGCCTTCTAATAAATGGCGAAAGTGATGGACAGCCAAGTGCACCGCAAGCAATTCGCGATCGAAGGTAGAATAACCCGATTCTGCCTTGGACAGTTTTCTGCTGAAGAAGGCCACCTGTCCGAGTAATGCATCAATAATGACGTCGCTGGCATCGGTGGAAAATGAGTGGGGCATGTGGGATGGGAAAAGTGAGTGCATCAGCGGTTGATAGGGCATTCTTTGCATTGCAGAAGGCCGCTTCTTGAAGGGAACCCCACTTCAGATCTTTTGGCTTGCCCTTGAGAGAGGATTAGAGGAGAGCAAGAATGGTGGCAATGGCTGGAAGAAATGGTGATAATAGTTGATCATGCCCAAGAATTTGTGCAGAGCTTTGACGGTTGAGGCCGTGGGGAAGTTCTGAATGTCGTGAAGTGGCGGTCCATAAGGGCGTCAGCTTTTCTCATCAAAGCCAGTCGGATATTTCAGGGAAGGTGTCCTTGGGTATCACCAGAAGAACGTAATCTGCTTTGGTGGTTGAGCTAGCCACACCCTTTGTATGGAACTGGACTTCTGCGTGCTGAAACCAAGCAAACGCCTCTCCGCTGGCAAATGCCTCTCCGCTAGCAAACGACAAAAGTTTCAATGGGGCCATAGTACCAAGGACGGGGGTGGGGTGGAGGTGGGGGCCGGAGTGAGGCTGGAGGAGCGAGTCGACTTCCAGCATCACCAATGTGATGGGCTGAGAGAGGCTGTGCCTAAGCAGGCAGGATGAAAGCAACTGAATCATTATATTACAGAACACCATCTTATATATACATCAAGTCCAGGCAAAAAGGACAATTGGAAGATAACGTATAAGCACGGTGTAACAGTGTGGAAATACTATTTAATTTAAATATCATGGAACAACTGCTATAAAAGTTAGTACCTTGACCCGTGAACGTCTTTTTTCTAAAGACGCTTGTATTTACTGGCAACTGGCATAACTTCCATAGTGAAATCCAGTTTTTACTTCAGTTTTTTAAAAACAATTCGTATCCTCCAGCCTTACTCTTGAAATATGTCAATAACTTTTTAAATGATAAATTTCAGCCACGTCAACTTGCACCGAACGTGCCTACTATGGGATTCAGGGCCTCTGTAACACGGTTTTTTCGAAATAATTTTTTATCTATGAATTTCATAAATATAACGCTTATTCAGAATGCACATTATATCAACACGTAAATTTTGACTATATTCTGCATTACGTAGGTTGAATAAATTTGGTACTTATACTGTAAAAGTGACGTTTTTTGAAGACGGGCCAACTTACTCAGAGAAAAGGTTTCGAACGTACTCGTTACGTAACTTATGGCAGCATTTCTTCCCTGTTTCTCGATCGATGATTGGCTATACGTAACGAAGGCTATACCTCTGCCAACAATGACACAAAAGTTTAAATAAAAGCAAAGCAGTACACCTTTATGAACTCTGAAACCTCTCCACTGATAATTGTTATAATGAACAAACAAACAAAATATGGTAATAAATACAAAAACACTTCGATTATTAGTCTAACTCCCAAATAAGGTTCCTAAGAAATTACAGTCTGCTTTATAGGTCACAATCAGATTGACAAGGTGTAGGGAATAGTTGGCAATTTTCAAAAACTTAGTAGACAAGCTTGATTTGATAACTGCTATATCCAATGTCAAGCAATTTTTATTTATTGCCTATCTACCTACCTATTTACTGAAAAAAAAAAATAGCTGGTACCATATTTTGGCTTTAAACCTTCACCAATAATTATCGTTAGAATGATGACTTCATGAGGCTCCACCCACTTTGGCTTCGTTATAATTCAGGATAACACTGAAGGCTATCATGGGCATTGTTGGATTAGAAAATTTAAATTCTAGCTATAAAAACCCATTTCTCGAGTAGTTGTAAGAAGTGCTAAATGATCCTCAAGGATCCCAACAGTTGGCCTAAACGTTTAATTCATGTATACTACTGTTGCGCCACTGCTGCTACAGTAGTATTACTATGCTAGCACAGATACCCCACCCACATTTATGTATCGTTCCGCCATTCATAAACTCTTTGTCATATTTTTTCACTGTGCAATAAGCCATGGTCCCATCAGAAATTAAGTTAAACATTAGATGATAGGTTATTTCATTAAGCTGACAAATTATGGCAACTGGGTATGTTATTGCCGATGTTGAAGCTAAAGATAAAGTATGGTATCATTCCTTTATTGCATTATCATCTTTACTACTATTTGTTTTGCTACATGTAGTAATTATCTTAAAGGATAAATGAATTATGTTCACTTTAATTCTATAAATTCCCATTAGATGATCAAATAAAACTCCTAAAACTATTCATGATTTATTTACAAAATGCAGTCATGCCCAAAACAAAGCCAACACGGCCTAAGAGGAAGAAAAAAAAATATATCGGATGATCCGTTGGTCTGATGGAGATTTTAGCACCAAATTCTTATTTTAACAAAAATAGTTAAATTAAGACTGTGTACAAACAATCTCTCTCTTTCTCTCTCTTTTGGTGGCATAGTGAATAGTTAATGGAAATGTTCAAAAGCCTGAATGACATTACATGTATTATAATCATGTTACGCTAGATACAAATCAGACCATAAACATTAGGTTTAAACTAGAAACTGAATAATTACCTATTCAGGCTATAGTAAATATGGCCACGGGCTTTCTCTTGACTGTATAAAGTTGCAAGTCGTAAGACGAATGCAGGTTTGCAACCACGGGGGCAATTCCAAATCCTGCTAGCCATTCTTGACTGTTATGGGTTTCAGAGCCGATGGAACAAGGTGAATGGGTGTCTGGTGGATGGGCGGGGCAAAATTTTGTCAAAAGGTGTTTACATTGCTTACGTAATGAATGTTTTCGACTCTTGGCTCGTTATCACTGGCCATGGCGTCAGCTAGATCATTTTTACTCTATAAAAATTAAAACTATCGGTTTTAGGTTATTGATAATACTGACGAAATTTGTGTGCGGTTGTAAAATATACATATGTCAACTTTCAGCTACATCCGATGCTTTGATAAGGAGCAAAGTCCAAAAAACTGTGTTACAGAGGTCCTGAATCTCATAGTAAATTATCAATATATACCTCTATACCTTTAATTCATTCTAACACATTTAAGGTGCAATTACATAAAGTCATTTAAAAAACTTTTCCGGCAGTAAACCTTAAGTTAATAGAAAAAAAATCCTAAAACTCTGGGTTCTTTGTTCTCCCACAAAGATAAACTTCCGACTTTGATTCGGTCTTTGGTGGTATATTGCTTTACTTGCCCGAAATGTAAGATCGGGAAATACGTGGGAGCCACCAAGAGGCTGCTCAAAGTCAGAATTGATTCTCATCTCGGAGTCAGTCACCGTACTGGATGTACTTTGAAAACTAAAGAATTTTCCAATATACGTGAACATTGTAATAAATGTAAAACATCATTTTCATATAAAGACTTTCGTATTGTCACCCAAGCGCCTAATGACTATTCTCTCTCTGTTTTGAAGTCGTTAGCAATCAAAACAGCTTGTGCCCCCATCAAATGGTGAGACTTCTTCCACAATTCTATATATAGCATAGTTGACGCCCTCCTTTCCAAACCAGATAACGTCACTCAGTTTTTTAGCTCCGTAAAGATAGGTACTTTGAGCATTCTTACTCTTTGATTTTATATGTATATAAAATTTTTCTCTTTTTTTTCTTTTAATTTTCTAAATGATTATATTTAACTTTTACGTTGTTCTATTTATATTAATATCAATAATGAGTCTTTTTTAATTTGTATATTTTGTATATTTTACAGCCCTGATGATGAGACTCAAAGTCTCGAAAATATTGGAAAAAAAGTATATGATGCTACGCTGGCTTTTCTCCATCCTATTTATACTATATATATATATATATATATATATATATATATATATATATATATATATATATATATATATATATATATATATATATATATATATGTGTGTGTGTGTGTGTGTGTGTGTAAATATATGCATATGTATACATACACACACAAATACACACACACACACACACACACACACATATATATATATATATATATATATATATATATATATATATATATATATATATATATATATATATATATATATATAATGCATATATATATATATATATATATATATATATATATATATATATATATATATATATACATATATATATATATATATATGTATATATATATATATATATATATATATATATATATATATATATATATATATATATATATATATATATATATATATATATATATATATATATATATATATATATATATATATATATATATACATAAAGATCAATGCAGCTTTGGTAATATGATTCCCTTGTTAGCAATGGAAAACATTAATTGTTGGACTATAGCGTATACACTAATAACTCTCCCCCATTATCAGCACCGAATGCATGACTGGTTTTGAACAATTGTTTGGTCTATTAATAAACATCTCTTCTCTAAACAAAACCATTATCAAGCCTTTAATGCAGAAATAATTGAAAAAGAGATTTATTAGATTTAGGGAATTTGGACATAATTGTTTGAAGTGTCATTACCAGGGGTATCCAAAATAAATACGCTTATATGTTTTAATGCTCATACAGTTTCGAATCCGGCTTAACCATTTTTTCCGGTTTTTCTTTGGTATAAAATAACATTGTATGGATATGTTTTTTTTTTTCTTTTTTAAGAACGGATAAGGTCTATGTTTTTATACTATTTTTTAATATTTCTTTTATTTTTCATTTTATATAAGAATATTTTATCGATCGGTTTCTTTTAAAGAACGGATATTTAACAGTATGGATAATTGAGAATAATAGTATAGAATACAGATTTATAATTTTATTTTTTATTTTTCATTACTTTCATGGATGATAAAGGTTCACAACGATATTCTTATGAATTATAAAACATTTTGATACTAACATTATTAAAACAAACAACTTATTAAGAATCAGTGTCAATCTAAAGTGTTTCTGAACGATTTTGGTATAACTCTGGCTGTATAGTATTCGGTGAAAATAAACCTTTCAGAAGTAAATTTCACATTTGATTAGAATAGATTTTAAAATATTGAAGTGAAATGGAATGAAAAAAAAAAATCCTGAATATGAAATTATTTTTCACTGATCTACATAACAGTCTTATGAATTCTTTATGATTCCATTTGGGTTTTCTTCTTCTTTATACGATTTCCATATTTTCCCCCGGCTCAATAACTAAAACATCCATAGTTCATAATCCTTCAGTATAGTCGATTTCATGGTTTACTAAGTAAAGGAATTAAGAGGCCTTCCAAGCTTCGAATCCCCAATGGATAGGGGAGTTAATACCTTAGTAGAGGGAAGAAGTCATTTAGAGTAAGGAGGGACATTTTGACGGACCCAGTCATAAGCCATTATTCATTCATCGGAGAGGGGTCAGCTCTTCTAAAATGTCCATTTAACCGTATAACCGTACAGACCAGCTTAAAATTCAAGCTCTGACATCATAATACGCCATGCATACTATTTTCACGTCACACAAGATTGACTAGACCTGCTATGACGTAATGGATATATGATCAAATATACATATGCAATGAAAAATTATTTGCAATCAATTATATAATATATAATATATATTAAATATTATAATAAGAAAAAAATTAATATGTAGAAACATATATATCTAATAAAGCAGATGTGTAGAAACTTCAGTGAAAAAATATTGCGTGTACGATTGAGTGCGCATTACAATATACACCAATTATAAAAAAGTGAATAATTGGTTTAAACATTTGTGCAAATTAGAATATATATATATATATATATATATATATATATATATATATATATATATATATATATATATATATATATATATATATATGTTAATACGTATATATATATATATATATATATATATATATATATATATATATATATATATATATATATATATATATATATATATATATATACGTGTTAACATATATATATATATATATATATATATATATATATATATATATATATATATATAAACATATATATATATATATATATATATATATATATATATGTATATATATATATATATATATATATATATATATATATATATATATATATATATATATATATATATATATGTATATATACATGTATATATGTATATATATATATATATATATATATATATATATATATATATATATATATATATATATATATATACATATATATATATATATATATATATATATATATATATATATATATATATATATATATATATATATATATATATATATATATATATATATATATATATATATATATATAATGAGATATCAGAGCATGTTTTTTTTTCAATTTATAATAAAAAAAAGGTCGTGAATTAACTTTATACAGCCTTATACTCTTCAGAAGAGTACCTACTTCTTGTGATCGCTCGAGTGGTACTGCTTACACTCTGAGGACGTAAATGCAATGTTGCTCCGTCAATGTGCTGAATTGTTAGATTTTGTGCAAATTTCCAATGTAATGGAAAGATACTTTCACAACACGTCACCTATCAAACTTAACACATGTCACTTAAAACAGAGTTCATTGATCGTGGACAACAATTTATAAGTTATAGTACTCTTAAAAGAGATCATTAATCTCACTGTATAAAACACATACTTCTACAGGTTTTTCATACAAAGCTTTGTACATTATAACAACAACAACAACCCCCCCCCCCACCCCACAATGCTCCTCATTCCAGGAGGCGGTGCGCTCACGTCCTTTCTAGTCTATGATATATGGAGAACACTCTGACCCGGAATAGGGCATAGAATGTACTAGACAGGATTACACCATAAAATATATACATAGAAATCACCCAAAAAAATAGACATCCTCTACAAATAAATAAAAAAATGTAATACTGCATGTAAAAATATACACAATATATGTAAAATAACTTGATTCATTTCTTCTTATGACCTCTGCAACTATAGTACAGAATACCCAAAGTAAAAAAAAAAAAAAAAAAAAAAAAAAAAAAAAAAAAAAAAAAAAAAAAAACACTTGAATATCGGAATTACACAACCTCGTCAATAACCTTCCCCGGGGTAATACGGCCTTCAGGCGGGATAGGGGTAAGAATAGATATTCCTTTAACCCTCAAATTTACTTGTCCGGATTTCCGGCACAATATTGCAATATAACTCACCACTCACTGCTTCACTACACCTGTAACAATCAATCCATGGCCACGAGCCGCTTACCCGAGAAAATAATTTAGCTTTCCACCCTTCTCTTATAACTCAAGTATAAGGTATTCACATCTACACATTTTCTAACACTGCCTTTATTCGAGGCTGAGCTTAATCCCGTAGCCACTTGCCCTTCGGGAACCGCCCCGGCCCTAGCAACCTGGAATCATATAAATACATGAATAATACAGCATCCGCCTGACAGATCACATCTGACCTACTTAACCTCTCTGTTTGGTTCCAGGTTCACTTAGCAGTATGTCATTTGTATTGCTACACTCAGCAAAATTATTACAACATTTTACTCCTACATTAAGCACCCATATAAGAACACATTGTTATAACAAGTTATTTAGAACATGTAAAAAGAAGAAGTGAGGTCTTTTCAAACAACAACAACAACGAAAAAAAATCCTACTCATCAACTCAAGGAATGTTGCTCATGCAGGGCTAAGTAGGTTCGATCTAATTGACAATTTTGAAAAGTACCTCTTCCGGAACCACATGTGTGTGTGCCTTATGATGTTCAGACACAGGGCTATTCATAATTCTTTGTATCACTACTGTGTTAGATTTAACCATCTTTACCCGTTATGGGCCCAATTACGCTGACTCGATTTTGTGTTTCCTAGGTTTTAATCATTTCATGGACACACAAACGCCCACAAATACTTTTATCGGTGCGATTTTGAACCGACTATCATACTTTGAGCTATGTTTTTCATTAGCTCTTCTCAAAAACCTTTCAGTTTGTTCATTACTCTTATAAAGAGATTTAGTAAATAGACACGATATTGCTCAGTTGAATAATATACCGTAACTGTTGCAAATAAATAAGGACCGTATACGGTAACACAGGATCCTGTCCATACACTAAACAGAAAGACTCAGCTTTAGGAAGCACGGCAGGGCAATGGAAGGGGTCGTCAGCCACTGAGTAACATATAATTGACACCGCTTTCTTTTTATGTGATTCCACTAAACCGTTAGCTGAGGGCCTAAATGCAGTCACTGGAAAATATGTGCATCAAGTGCCTGTGCATCATGTGCATCAAGTGCCTGGTCTAATGAATTTGCTGATATATTCAACATTGCATAAGTATGAGTGTAATGAGTAAAGGCACCCATAAATACACATATATACTTATGTTCTGGTATACCAGTAGGAAATGGTCCTACCACATCCATATGAAGCCTATATAATTTAATAGCAATCACAGGGCCACTTTCTGGCTCCCTATACAGTGTTTTCATGTTCTTAGAACATTTACAACCATGACACCATTTTTCATAATTTTCTAAAGATTTAATCATTCTTAACCAAAAGAAGGATTCACGTGGTCTCCTTAATGTTCTATCAATCACCAAATGATCGATTGCTCGATTAATTAAAGAGGGAGGAAGAACTACCCGTGTGCAAAATTCCCCCTCCCCTCATCTTGAAATCACAATATAAGATATTCTCTATAAAAAAGAAATCTCACGAAACACATTCAAAAATATTGGATAACTCTCTGATTCTTCTTTAATCCCTGAGAAGTCACTCCATCCATTCTTCTTTTTTTCTGTCCCCGTCGGGCTTCCTTATGTCTCAACCACCTAAGTCAATGACATCTGCATGTTCAGGGTACTCATTCCGGACACCCATGGTATGTCCCCGGCCATCCACACACATTTATATTCACTATTTCCCTCCCTCCCCCCCTCTCTCTCTCTCCCTCTCTCGCCAAACATATTCACTAACCCTCTATCTCCCTCGCTCGTGGATCTCATTTTCTGATTGCTCCTCGCTTGAATTCACATTCCGTTTTCTATTTTGATGCGAACCATCAATATTTTATGTTCGTTCTTCGTTCCTCTTTTATGTCCGAGTTGTTACACCTATTACTGTAGCTCTAGAGAGGCCATAATGTGTCTTGTTAGCTTTACCTTCTATGTGGTCAAACCCCATTATGTTAAACTCCAACAATCTTTCAATCCATCTCGCTTGTCCAGACGTCAAGTCTCCTTTGTAAAATAAATCATGTAAGGGGAGATACTCACTTTGCAACTCAATCGGCTGACCTAATAAAAAGAATCGATGCCTCTCTAGAATCCAAAGAATAGTAAAGGCCTTTTTAATGCCCTGGAAAGTATACAAATATGTGGCTCTCTACCTTTATCATATGTTGAGATATTACGCCAATAATAGCTACGCTACTCACATCTGATGCCACTAAAACTGGTCGATCAAATCTAAAATATGTGAGTAACTCATTGCTAGTCAAGGCAGCTTTCAAATGTTTAAAGGCCCTTTCTTTTTCCACCACCAATTTTTTTTTTTTTTTTTTTTTTTTTTTTTTTTTTTTTTTTTTTTTTTTTTTTTTTTTTTAATTTAAGGGTCTCGCTACCTCTCCAGAACCTTTTATGAATTTTCGGTAATACCCAGCAAGCCCAAGGAGCCCAGCTACTTCCTTAGGGTACGTGGCCTGGGGAATTCTTTAATAGCTTCTACTTTACTGGGGAAGACTTGGATACCTTCTGGGGCTATTATATGACCTAAAAATTCGACCTGTTTACTGAAAAATTTGCACTTTGACAAAATTATTTTCTTACCATTAAGGAGCAAGGCTTCTAAAACATAAATATTGTTATTATGTTCTTTACCCGTTTTCTCTGTAATTAGGATAGTGTCTAAATAAACAAAAACATTATGGCCAACTGGGGGAGACATCGCTACCATCATAACTATAGAAAAATGACTTGGAGAATTTTTAACACCGAAAGGAAAAAAATTTAATTGAGATGGTTGATCGTTGGCTATGAATGACGTTTTTCATTTACTGTGTTACTAGATTGGTATTTAATATTGTCCAGATTTTAAATCGATAGTTGTAAAATATTTACTCTCCCGTACCTTCATGAATAATTCTTCAAATGACAGCAATTGAAATTCATTATCATTAGTAACTGCACTCAACTTCCTATAATGAAAAGACAATCTTACCGAGCCATACTTTTTCTTAACAGCTACGATTGGAGAAGCCAAGGGGGATTCACTCTCCTCGATAATATCTTGTTCCCTTAATTTATTTATTTCCCTTTCTATCTCATTGGAGAAGCCAAGGGGGATTCACTCTCCTCAATAATATCTTGTTCCCTTAATTTACTTATTTCCCTTTCTATCTCTCCCAGGAAATGATTGGGTAACTTATAAGGCCTTGACCTTATCAGCTATGCCTGCCCAGTTTCAATGCTAAAGGGAAATTGATCAATCCTGCCGGGTGGCTTAGCTCCAATTGTAATTACATTTGAATAAATATCAACAATGTTACTAACTATAGGTTCATATTATGGAGGACCAAATTTTCACGCTTTCATAATCAAGTTCAGAGCGCGTTCCTTGCGGGCTGGAGTGGTGGCTCTCAAGATCCCATTATTAGTAACTTCACATAACACCAATTACACACAGAAACACTTCATAACACAACTGTTTTATTGGGCAAATTAACTATTGCAATATCCGCAGTGTTCTCTTTTATTTCTTACAAGCCCTCTAAGACTACGCGTGCCCCTTTGTCATGGGGTTTAACCACGATATTGGTTCCCTCTGGGAGAGGCTTACACAAGATAACTGATATGCTCGTACGTGTCTGAGGAGACAGTAATTTTCCTCTTTCTGGTACAGCTTATACCAGGACTCACATAAAGAAGGTCGGCCAGACAGAGGATTATGAATGACTCACCGACCTGGCTTATCACGTGGGCCAAGGCTCTCTCAGTCTTGCTTCATATCTCTCATAAATGACTG
>NC_090733.1:12630384-12632884 GCF_036898095.1 Palaemon carinicauda | reverse complement strand
GGACTGTGGTTCCTCAACATCCGAATCTCAGTATTGATAATGTTTTTTTTTTTTCTTTGTATGACCCTCTTAAAATTTCAGGTGTGATTTTTTATCACCAAATTTACTTTTGAGAACACATTAGATCTGTGTCTTATTCAATTGCACAAAAAACTGGCTTATTGAGAAAGTCTTCCAAGATTTTCGGTGATCAATCTATTCTGAAGAAGTGTTTTAATTCTTTCATCCTACTTTGTTCTGAGTATTGTTCTCCTGTCTGGTCTTCAGCTGCTGATTCTCTTATTAATTTGTTGGACAGGAACATAAGTTCTATTAAATTTCTTATTCCTGATCTCGATATTAATCTTTGGCACCTTCGTTCAAATAGTTCATTATGCATGTTGCATTTGATTTTTCATAATTCTGACCATCCTTTACATTCACATCTTCCTGGACAATTCCATCCTGTTCATAATATTAGGCAGGCAGTTAATTCTAATAGCCAGGCCTTCTCCATCACGAGGCTCAATACTACACATTATTCTAGACGTTTTATTCCATCAGTGACCAAGTTGGGGAATGATCTTTCTAATCCGGTAGTTGAATCCGTAGAACTTCAAAAGTTCAAAGTTTTAGCCAATGTTTTTATGTTAAACACGCTGACAAAAGTATTTTTATAGTTTATATATGACATATCTCTTTTGAAGTTGTTGCTGGTTGTAGAATGATTTATTGTTAATTTGTTCTCATCATTTATTTATTTCCCAATTCCATTTCCTCACTGGGCTATTTTTCCCGTTTGGAGCCCTTGGGCTTATAGCATCTTGCTTTTTTAACTAGGGTTATAATAATAATAATAATAATAATAATAATAATAATAATAATAATAATAATAATAATAATAATAATACACATGGGAAGATACAAGAAGATATGTTGTAGGAATTATTCTCCAATCACATTTGCAGAAAAAATGTCAAATAAACTAACACAGTGATAAATTGTTGAAATTAGCAAAATCTATGTATCTGGTTGTCATGATTAGGCCTATAAAGTTTGAGAATAGGAGGAATTATCTGGTAACTTATAAAAGTAAACAAAATGAGAAAAAAATGACTCTGTGTTAGTTAAGAAGGAGGAGAAGGAAGTCATTAAGGATTGTAAGATGTTACCATTGTATTGATTGTATCTGAACTCAAAGTATTAGCAGAAGATTTTAGGCTGAAAGCAATCCGGAAAAGAAAAGTACCAGAAAAAAATAGGAGATAAAAAAACTAAGAAGCTAATATGGGGTTAATGTGAGAGAGTTCAGAAAGTAAAGTGGAAAGAGGTGGAGAAGAATGATACGTAAATGGGATGTTAGAATCACATGAAGAAAAATTGGATGTTATGAAAGAGATTTTGCTACCACAGCAGCTGCAGTGATGTGCGGAATGGCAAGTGGTAAGCAGCAATAGGAAATTGAACAGTGCGTAGTAATCCAATGGTTCAAATAGCTGTAAAATTAAAAATAGGGTGGCAAGAAGGTGATCACTACCAAACAAGAGAGGAATAAAGATAGACAAAGAGGGAACAAAGGGATTGGTATAGATTGCAAAGGGAAAAGCTTGAAGTGGTATGAGATAATGGAAACGTTAGAGAGAAAGAAATATACGTACTTGCAGAGGCAAGACGTATAGAAAAATAGGATTTATCTTGGTGAAAATTATCAAAGATGAAAATGGAAATATCTTTATAAAGAAGAGAAAGTCAAGAGAAGTTGGAAAAGGCTATTTTCTACAACTATCAAATACTGTGAATCAGTGTGATGTGAAGAGCGGAGAAATGCTCATCCAGTAGAAGGACCAATTGAAAACCTTGGAGAGAGTAAAGTTGAGAATGCAAAGGATAAATAAGTAAGCCTCCAGGAAATTCAGGTGTAACAATAAAAATTATTAAGACAAGTGGAAATTTAGGCATGGGGTTAATGCACACACTATTTGGAAAGATCTGGGATGTAAAAAGTATTCCGAGGGACCAAGGATATTGTTGGACAATTGAATTATTTAAGAAAATTTGAGACGTGTTAGAATTTTAGAAATAGATGGAAATAATGGTTTTAAATTGTGTATTAAACCTACTAGAAAAATAATAGAAATAATGATCAGAGAGTTGATATACTGTATATATATATATATATATATATATATATATATATATATATATATATATATATATATATATATATATATATATATATATATATATATATATATATATATATATATATATATATATATATTTAATGAGCAGTGTGGGTTATTAAAGTAATAAAGTTTTTATAGAAGAAAACTATAGGACAAATATCTTGAAGGAAACAAAGAAGTTTACACGTGTTTTATGTATCTTGAATTTCAGAATGAAAGGTTTAGACTACTTAGATGGGGAGCATATGTAGAATGAGGCAGGTTTGACGATGAAATATTGGTAATAGTTTAATTCGACCAATAAATATATACAGACGAATATAAATGACCGTGGG
>NC_090733.1:12615384-12620384 GCF_036898095.1 Palaemon carinicauda | reverse complement strand
TTATCAAAATCAATATTTGATTGCTGATAAAATAGCATTAAGCCTCTCTCTCTCTCTCTCTCTCTCTCTCTCTCTCTCTCTCTCTCTCTCTCTCTCTCTCTCTCTCTCTCTCTCTCTCTCTCTCTCTCTCTCTCCTTAGTTTAGTATTTAAAGCCTCTGAAAATGTTTCACTTTTCTTTTCGCCTGCTAAAATCAATGTATCATTTGCGTCTGAGGCTTCATCATTTCGTGTGAAGTATAGATTTTAAAAGTCAGGGGAGTGACATTTTATTACACCAACCAAACTAACCAAATGAATCACACTCATGTAATTCCTATGTCTGTGTCATTGATCTATGGAAGAATGTGAATGAATATGAAATAAAAATTAATACTATAAGCACAAAACGTATGCATCGTATTTTCTAGGTTTGATCCGCAAATGAGTCTCGCTCTTGAAATGGGTGGTTTTATTAAAGACTGCGAAATTAACAACAAAGAAATCAAAAATCATTTATTGCTTTTAGAGAACACTCTGGGATTACGGATGTGGCTGTCAAGTTCCACTTTAGATGATAGGCTGAGTTGTTCCCCAGTCTTTCAAATATAGTTTGTGCTAGAATTCTTAGATCTTAAAGCAGCAGATAAACCGTGGAATAATACTGTTGCATAGAAAAGAAATAAGAAAACGTGGTTCCTCTCTGTTTATAGCAGCATGTATTCTTTTCTCTTTCAATGGATATCCGTATATAAAGTGCAGTGAAATAGTCACTCGTTATTAAATCTGTAATTATTGGCTCGTTTCACTCAGTGTGAATAAATCATATTAAGTTTGAATTAGTTTATTGTTTAAATAGTAAAAAGCTCTATCATATAAAGATGAAAAAAAATCATATTAATGAATACAAAAAAATTGTGCTTTGAAGTGTATTATATGTGTACCTACGTCTCTCTGATCAATTCACTTTTATTCACAAATCTATTCGGTTGCTATTAGATTTCCATGCATAAACAATTTTAATGAACAGGCCTATTTTTTTCAGATAATCATCTTGAATCATGAGTCAATTCTTTATCAGTGATCCTTTTATCAGATGTTTGTTAAGGTTTTTTCCATTAATGTGATATTACTTAAGATTAATAAGTTTTAATTTTATCTTTCAAATATATTCATGATATATCTTATTACACAATACTATTTAGGTTTTTAGTAAGCAAGACAAAATATTTTGCAAACCTTATGTTTTTACCTCGTTTCTAAAGGAAAAACAGTAAATTAAAAAAAAAAAAAAAAACGATATAGACATCGGAAATTATATGTGGTGTCATTCAAATACATTTCCATCTCCTAACTAATGAATTTACATTCCTGCAAAATACCTTCCCTTGTATTGTGAATAATATTTCATTGTAGGAGTTTCACATTTTATTTTCCATAGACACAAATAGAATATTTTTACATGACAAACATATCTTCAAGATATTTCAGAAAAGTGAAAAATTATATACTTTTTTATAATATCTAACGCAGGCTTTTAGGGAGTTTTCATACAATTACATATTTTTGCTCTTACACTGTATCGATGCATATATTTTTTGTATATTGTTGTTATGGCTCTCCTAGTACTGATAACCTGTTTATGTATTTTCCTCCATCAATGTGTTTGAATTTTTATGCCAATCTTGACTTGAACAGGTTGTATATAAACTCATGCTCCGTCCAGATAAAGTTAATTGCATCATATGGCTTTCTTGCACATTTGTGATCAGCGGAGTGATTGCTACATCCCAACTTACCCTCGCTTCTGTGCATTACCGTTATTAAATACCACCCACCGAAACTGCCTCTTCAGCACACGCCGCCTCAATGAAATTACCGCTTTGCAAGCGAAGAAGGATTCGCTTGGTTCCAGCGGGTTGAAGTACAGTTTCGCATCAAGATCGTGACTCGTTTAAGTACCAAAGGAGATTATGTTGTTGGGGCAATCCCCAAGGACACTTGCTTGGAAATCTCTGATTGGCTGTGCGAGCCAGGAGACACCCCCTAACGTAAAAAGTCCTCAAATCATACCTCCTGGAGCAATATTCGCTATTACTGGCCACCAGCATAGCAAATCATTTTCAACTCTCTCAACAACAACTGCTGAGTCAAAAGGCTTCACTCACCTTCAGAGAAATGACCAGTATCACTCGCCTACAACCTGGAGCAAACTACTCTTCTTGTAAAGTGAATCTATTTCTTGCCCTTTTGGTATGGCACCTACCCGAAACTGTACGCGCTTCTATCCCAGATGTCAATATTTTGCCCATGAAGGATCTGATGACCAAAGTCGATTACCTTATGGACAGCCACTTCACCACCTTCCAGACCTCCATCAATGCCTTCACTCCTGATTAAGTGACCAATTATTCAGCATCGACCGAAGCTGACGTGAATGCAGTAGGACACAGACGCCCACCCTGTGATGTATAAAGCGGTCATAAAGCTGCACCCCCCCCATATGCCACCCCTGGCTTATGCCCCAATCGACGACCTCTCCAGCCCGTTACTGACGCCCATCGGTTGCAGTAATGGTACTATCACTCCAAAGTCGGGGTTGCTGCAAAGAAATGTGCAAATAGTTGTCATTGACTAAAGAATTTGTAAGTAGGCAATCGTTTGTAGCGGTAGCCTCCCCGTCACTAGTCTTTTCTTTTTACACGACACAGGTAAGGGTGTGCAATATTTTGTAGACATGGGTGCTTGCCATTCATATCTGCTAAGGCCACTCTCCAGGATGCGACATAATCTGTCTAAGTCTACCGACATCCGCCAAGTAACTGCCAATGGATCTGCACTACCCACCCACGATGATGATACCGTTTTGAAGAGCCAAATATATTAAAAGTTTCTCATTGTAGACATCACATTACCAATCCTAAGCTCGGACTTCCCACACTTCTACCTCCTGAGTATTATAGCTCACCGATGGTTAGTCAACCCGGATTCCTACTCCTTGAAACCTTTTGCAACCCGTCCTCTCCAACCTCTTTCTCCACATCAGCACACCCACAGATGCCTACACAGTTTTCTGCACCCAACTTCATCAAATGCCCACAGTTCCCACAAAAGACGGTATATAACCCTATATCAAGAGGATTGGGCCCCGAGTTTTCACTAGATTCATGCGTCTGGTACTGGATCATTTAGCAGCCAGTAAACAAATGTTTGCTAAAATGGAAGAATTGGGCATTTGCCAAAAAACATTAAGCTCATGGTCGTCACCCTTGCACATCATAAAGAAGAAAGATATATCTCTGCATCTCTGTGGGGATTGCAGCACCTGAACATTCATGCAGAACCAGATCACTACCCCCTCACAAACATGGCCGACGTGACCTACTTTCACAAAGCTAAGGTTTTCTCCACACTAGACCTCCTTAAGGGGTATTACCAGGTGCCCATGAACCTAGAAGAAATACCCAAGACCACCTTCACCACCTCCTTTGGTACATACACCTTCAATTCCTCCTTTTTTGGCCTTTGTAATGCTGTGGCCACTTCTCAGCGTCTTATGAACAGCATCTTAGGGGACCTACCCTTGTGTGTATGTTATGTGGACAACATACTTCTTTTTTCTTATTGCAATGAGAAAAACCTCCATTACCTACGCATAACGGCCTTGTAGTCTTATACGGCAAGTGTACATTTGGCGCCAACAAATTATCGTTCTTAGGGCACCACATCACTCCTAAATGAGTCCACCCCATCCCAGAGAAGGTAGCAGTCTTTCAGATCATCCCTATGCCCTCGACCGTCAAAGCATTACAAAAATTCCTAGGCATGATCAGCTATTACCACCATTTCCTGCCAACCATCGCCTTCACTCCTGCCCCCCCCCCCCCCACCCACCCGACCCCCTCCCCCTCTATGCCTCCCCTTAGGGTAAGCCAAAAGACCTGAAGTCGGGTCCTCTTCAAAAAGTATCCTTCTGCAATGATGAGAATGCCTTATCAACTGCTCCTGTTCTCCCGAGCCACAGGCACATCTCCTCTCCTCCACCAATACCAACAATGTTGGTTTTGTGGCAGTCCTCAAGCAGGTGTCAAGGGTTTGCCCTGCCCATATGTCTTCTTCAGTAGAAAGCTGTCTGCTTACTCTACCATCAATCACGAATTACTGGTGGTGCACTTGGCTGTCTGTCACATTAGCCACCTCTTGGAAGGTACGCCCTTCATCATTCACACGGGCCGACTCTTCGTCCGCCTGTTAACGCTAATATCTCTATGCCGTGGCTGAATACAGTTTTACACTTCATTAGGTCTGTGGGAAAGTGAATCCTAGAGCCGATGCCCAGTTGAGAAACACACCTGACAACCTGGGTCTTATTAGATTACAATGCCTTAGCAAAGGCTCAATGAATAGAACCAGAGTACCAAACATGTAGGACATTCTGCACATCCCTCCGCTGGGAGGACGTCCTACTCAATGACTCCATCTGTGATATCAGTACTGGTTGACATAGGCCTAGACTGCGGACACCTTCTCTCATGTGGCGACAGGTTTTTCATTTCATTCATTACCTTTCATATCCCATGCTCCGTTCTACTGCACAGCTATTGAAAACAAAGTTCATTTTGCATGGCAGCGCTAAGGATTCTAAGGATTTAGGAGTGGGCACCTATTCTCAACCTCAACGGCGCTTGGCCCACGTTCACTTTGATGTGGTAGGCCCCTTTCCCACATCAACCGCTCCATTTGTAGGCCTGAAGTAATTCCCACAGAAACTGCAACGTCCGACTTTTGTACTTGCCTTAGTCTCAGGAGGGATAGCGAGATTTGGTGTCCCTGAGCATATTACTTATGACAAGGGTAAAACCTTCACCTCTAAATTGACATCATTAGTGAATCTCCTGGGTATCATCCTTCATCAGAAAACCGCATACAACCCTGCTAGCAACGGTATGGTTGAACGTTTTTACTGTGCCCCTAAAGTAACATTGATGTTCTGCTGCAAAGATTCTAACTGGTTTATCCACAT